>NC_048596.1:68992678-69006653 GCF_003668045.3 Cricetulus griseus
ACAGACTGGAAGCTTCCTTGGGCCCCTTGAACCTGCCACATTCATTTCCACCACATGGCCCTTACTCTGACTACATCTTCTGACTGGCTGGAGTGCTCTCTCTTTAGTACAAAACACACCTCACTCCTTCACTTCTGTCCCGTCTCCATTCAAATGTCACTTCTCAGCAAAGACTCATCTAAGCTTGGTCTAGCTTTGTTTCACACCATGTTTGTCCCTCACGGAAATGATACAGTACATTTATAACTGGTTGTGATTAATGATTGTGGGACATTCATTTTGTTCTCTGATGCTAGAACATAGGAGCTAGGTTGCCACATAGGGCTATATACCATGAGGTTTTAAAGCTTTTTGTATGTGTGTATACACATGTGCACACATGTGTTCATGCATGTGCACATATGTGCACATTCACATGCGTGAATGTTGGAAACCAGCGGTCAACATCAGATATCTTCTCAGGGTCTTTCACTGAGTCCAAAGCTCATGAATTCAGCTGGACTGGCTGGGTAGCAGCCCTTAGGGAATCCTACTGTCTCTTGTCTCTCCAACACTGGATTATAGGTGCCTGGGTTGCCTTGTTTTTCAAGGTAGTTGGTTTTGTTTTAACATGGGCTCTGGAGAATTGAACTTGGGTCCTCACGCTTGCATGGTAAGCACTTTTTTCACTGAGCCACCTCTCCTGCCCCTTGTGAACCTTTTAGAAACACAAAGGTGCCTCGTCTGCCTCATCTAGTCTTCACAGGGATTCTCTAATACAAAGAGAATTGTAACCCCATTTTCTGTGGTGACAGCAGAGCTCAAAGAGCTGAAGAAACTCTTCATAGCTAGTGGAGGCCAGTCTGGGAGCAGTCCCCTTCCCACTGCTGTGCCTGCCCATAGAGGAATACCAGATGTGATGCACATCTGTTCTCCAGGTGATGAGGCAGGGCTATCCCTATCGTGGTCCACTCTCAACCCAGGAAGACTCCTGATGACAGCAATCACCAAGGACGGTATGCGATCCTCCCAGTAAGCCATGAAAAAGTGTGGACAGTCAAGGTCACAGGGAGCCATGTCATTTGCATGCTAATGACATTCGGAAGACTGGAAGTGTGGAAGACTGGAACTGGAGCACTGGTTGGAGCCTGACATCAATCATAGGCTTCATCTTCAGGCCATTTCCAGCTTCACAGAGCCTGACGCTGGAGCATGGCTCTTCTCTAGCTTGGAGCAGATGTTAATTTGCATGCAGAGCCTCCATTTGTCGATGGTTCCCATTATCCCTATAATTGCCCCCACATACAGGGCTCGATAAAGTTATAAAGCTGTCCTTCGGGAGCTCTGAGTCAATAACCGGGTTATTGATCAGGTGGGGAAATGGTCTCCTGGCACTCTGACTGCCCAGAAGGAAAGTCCCCTGTGGAATCATGGCTACAGGCCCCAAGTCTCCCTGAATCTGCATGCTAGAGGGGGCCATTGTTTAAAGTGAAGACAATCTGGGGAAGCCACTGAACACCAGGGAACTATCTGGAAGCTCCCTAATAATATTCCCTAGTAACCTATAGCACAAGCCTATAATTCCAGCACTCTAGAGGCTGAGTCAGGAGGATTGTCGTTGGAAGTTTGAGGCTACATCCCAAAATGTGTCAATAAATAAATAAATAGCAAAACAAAGAACATCTCTGGGTGGCAGTCAAATGGGTCATTCCATTCCATATGTGGCAAGGACAGCATTCAGGGACTTGAGTCTCATCTGTTTCACTCTCTAGGCATGTGACCTTGAACAAGCCAATCTTTCTAAGCCCCAGTTTCTCTCTAGGTGAAATGAGGGTATACTAATGCCTTTGCCTATCTCCTAAGGATGTTGGAAGGGTCAAAGGTCATCCAGCATCTATGTTCTTCAGGAAAGTGGCCTCTTGTAGATGCTCCATGATCCAGGGTTTGGCCCTACACTCATGTACATGTGCACTGAACTGACAGGACTCAGTAGGCTATGAGAAGAGGCCTTGAAGTTGGGGGAGGGTGGGCAGGAGTCTGGGAGAAGTTGGAGGGACAGTGGGAAGTAGATACAACCAAAATATATTGTATACAAGTATAAAATTCTCGGGCTGGAGAGATGGCTCCGAGGTTAAGAGCACCGACTATTCTTCCGGAGGTCCTGAGTTCAATTCCCAGCAACCACATGGTGGCTCACAACCATCCATTATGAGATCTGGTGCCCTCTTCTGTTGTGCAGATATACATGGAAGCAGAATGTTGTATACATAATAAATAAATAAAATCTTTAAAAACATTCTCAATAGATGATTAAAAACAATAAAGAGGTTTATTTCTGCTAAAAGAAAAGTAATAATAAAGGATGCTTTCTGATGTGTGGAAGCCCCCCAGGAGAACCCCACACGTGGCCCTAGTAGCAAGCCTTTGAAGACTGGAGCCACATCAGCACCCATGATCCCATTGACAGCTCTCCGTGTGCTCTGTGCTTCCGATTTATTAAACAGTGGAATCTTACCTCCTCAGTGACAGTGACAAGACTGGAGAGGAATGACATCTGGAGAGTGAGTAAATATGTCCATTTGTTTTACCCCTTGCAGCCTCCTTCTGCTCAGCTGTGACTACTCCGGACCCAGTAGGTGCATGAGGAGAATGCAGGGAAATAACAAGAGCTGAGGCTGTTTTCTTGGACCCAGTACTTTCCCCCATGAAGGCCCCCTGTTTCTGAGTTCTAAAGGGTTTTCTCTCATGTACTTATGGGTCAGAGGTCAGAGGTCATCTTTCACGCATGCTCAACTGCAGTGCATGCCAAGCTACTGAGAGCCCCCAATCTCCAGGATTGTCATGTTGCTGCTAAGGCTAAGGTTGTAGGAACATGGTAAGACAATGCCTGAGAGGCAGCTAGCAGAACATGCCCAAAGCCTCTCCCTTTTCAGAGTCCTCCCAAGAGATGTCGACAAAAAATAGCTACCAGCAAACACACCCTCTCCACCATAAGAAGCCAGCATTGGCTTGAAACATGCAGCCAGCCGAGCCCCACCCCTGCCAAGTTGTCTTTACCTCCCTCACCCCCACTCCCTCATCCTCTCTCCCAGTGCAAGTTTAATAAGCCAATATCAAAACCATCTATGCCCAGAGCTTTCAAAGATTTAAGACTTTTAAATGTGAAGCACCTCATTATATCTGACTATTTTCAATAAAAAGAGTCCTGATAAGGCCCAGATATGACACCAGTTATCAGCAGGATTTGTTTGACGTCGATTTGAAATGGGCACTGCTTGCTTTGGGGGTAATGGAATCAAACACTTGGCAACTGCATGGTGCAAGTAGATCGCTTTTCAGGTGTGGCCACTGAGATGGGGAGAGTCTGTGTTTGGGGTTTACAAAAATAAAGCTCCCTTGTATGGTGAGGCACACAGTGCTGGCTCCATGGACAATTGACTTCCTTCCCTATCAACCAGCTACAATGTTTACCTTCTTATTCCAACCATTTCCAAACCATTAAAACTAAGAGGATTAGCGTCATGTTTCAGCCAAGGTGTACTTTTATTTCAGCAAATACTTCTTTCACTCTCAGGGGGATTAGAGGTCTAAAAGAAATGGTTCCTTTATGTGTCACACTGTGTCACACAGGTTAGTGTGTGTGTGTGTGTGTGTGTGTGTGTGTGTGTGTGTGTGTGTGTGAGTGTGTGTGTGTGTGTGTGTGTATACATATGTGTGTGTGTATGTGTGCATATATTTTTTAAGAATACAATGTGTATTTGTCTGGTGAAAGTGGATTTTGAAAAGATCCATGTTTCAGGACAAACAACATAAATGGTGAAGAATCATGTGAGATCAGAACCGGATTCCTGCTCCTTGGATGCTTGTACAGGTATCTATCAGTAAGGATCCAGGAGAGCCATGGTTACCTCCACGCTGAGCAGGCTTGCTAAACCACAGGGCTGGCATGGAGCTTTCAAACACACATAGTTCTGAGATCCTGGGTGGAGCAAGCATGTCCTCGTGCATTTATCTGCTTATGTGGGTCCTGGGACTCTAAGTTTCAAGACTTACTACCTTCTCCTGCGGCCTGATGGCTTTTGAGACAGGATCTTACTGGATTTTGGAGGCTGGCCTTGAACTCAACACATCCCCTAGTTTCAGGCCCACCACTCACGTCCAAGTGCTGGGGTTTGGGATCATGGCATGTGCCATCATTCCAGCTAACTCACTCTTTCTTTTTCCTCCCTCCCCTTTCTCCCTCCTTCCTCCCTCTCTCCATCCCTTCCTGCCTGCCTCCTCCCTCCATTTCTTCCTTCCATTGTTTCCTTCCTTCCTTCTTTCCTTCCTTCCTTCCTTCCTTCCTTCCTTCCTTCCTTCCTTCCATTGTTCCCTCTTCCTCTGCTCCTCTTACTTCAACTTTTGTTTTATTTTTTATTGAGTGTGATGTGTGTGTGTGTACGTGCACAGGTATGCCATAGCATATGTGTGGAGATTGGAGAACAGCATTTGAGTCAGTGTCTCCTTTTGACCTAGGGTCTTGGGAATCAGACTCAGGTAATCAGGCTAATGTGGCAGGCACCTCTACCCACTGAGCTGTCTCTCTGACTCTCTGCCTACTTATTTTTTAAATGAGAATTTCATATAAAATCAATTGGAAAAAGTCACACCTATGTAATGTCCCTTCAAAACTCACACTGTGAAGTCGAGTGTTCTTTTTACATTTATCTTTGTTCATCTCACAGTTACCATAAAGATCTACACATGGGATATGTAAAATGTGGTCTCACAGCCTAAAAGCCAACTCAGAATTCATCAGAAACACGAAGTCCCAAGACCCATCATATAGCTGAATTTGTGAACCTCTGAAGTAGAGTCTCATGATAGCCTCCCCAACCCCAGATGACTTGGGAGATTGAGAACAACTGATTAGGGCAAATATCTGTTTTGGAGTTACATTCCCTAAACATGCATGTGAATCCCATTATTAGCAGAGACACATGGAGACAGGGTCCGTAAAAAGGAAACTGAAGTTAAAACAAGGGCATGCAGGTGAGTGTCTCAAGACTGCTATCCTTATAAAAAAGGGGGCAGGGCACAAAGATATATACATAGAGGAAAGGTCATGCAAGGGCCCAGCAAGAAGGTGCTGTCACAAGCCAAGGAGACCAATCTCGGGAGGTAAATCCAGCCATCACCTTGACCTTGGACCTTGCAATCTAAAGGACATGTGAAAAGACACATGACCATGAAACCACCCAGTCTGATATGGTAGCTTTGGAACACTAATATATTCTCCTATGGCAAAAGGAGACCTGGAGTAAGATGATAATTTGTCCAAGACCATACATCCTATTAGGATGAGAGCCTGGGCTAAAAGCAACATGGTGAATAGGAAAAAAATGCAGGCACGCCTTATTTCATTGGGAGAGTAGAGACGTGTACATGAAAGAAATTTTAAGAAAGGCAGGGCCAGTGAGATGGCTTAGTGGATAAGGACATTTGCTACTAAGCTTGATGACACAATTCAATCCCCAGGACTCACATGGTGGAAGGGGAGAAGAAATTGTTGCAGGTGGTTCTTTGTCTCTCTCTGTCTCTCTCTGTCTCTGTCTCTGTCTGTCTCTCTGTCTCTGTCTCTCTCTCTCTCTCTCTCTCTCTCTCTCTCTCTCTCTCTCTCTCTCTCTCTCACACACACACACACACACACACACACACACACAAATAAAACACTGTGATGGTCCCCATAGACTCTTATGTTTGAATACTTGGTCCCTAGTTGGTGGAACTGTTTGGGAAGGATTAGGAAGTGTGGCCTGTTTGGAGGTGGATCACTAGGGATAAGTCTTGAGGTTTTAAAACCTCTCACCATTCCCAGCATGCCTCTTGCTCTCCCTCCTGCTTGTGGATCAAGGTGTTAGCTCTCAGCTGCCGTCCCTGCTGCCATGACTTTGCTTTGCCATCATGGTCTCTAAACCACTGGAACTTGAAATCCCAATTAAATACCTTTTTAAATATGTTGCCTTGGTCATGATGCTTTGTTACAGCAATAGAAAATTAACTAAGACAAACACCTAAAAATTATAAGTTCCAGTGATCTGCACAATAGTGTCAAAGGGCCAAATTTACATGTAACTGGAATTTCTAAAGGAAGAACACAGGGAAGGTATAAGGAATACTTAAATTAAATCATTAAATATTTTCAAAATTTTATAAAAACTATAAATCCATATATCTGAACATATCAATAAGCCAAAAGCACAAGACACATAAAGAAATCTAGACCCGATGGTATCATATTCAAACTACTTAAAAATCATCAATAAAGAGAAAATTTTTAAAAGCAGCCAGATAGAAACACATACATAATAGAAAAACAAACCTAGGAGACAGTACATTCTTCATCAGAAAAAAATGAATGCTAAGAAACAGTGGAGGCACATCCTAAATGACTGGGAAAACTGATATACTGGAATTGTCTACCCAACAAATATGTTTTCCAGAATGTAAGGCAAATGGAATTTTGAAAACATACAAAAGTAGAAAGAAAATCTCCACTACATTCAAACTGTAGAAAGTATTTATGGTGGCTAATCTTGGTTGTCAACTTGACTGGTTCTAGAATCAACTAAGATACAAACTGTGAGAGACCTTCTTGATCAGGTTATTTTAAGGGAAAAGACCCACCCTAAATATGGGTCTTCTGGTGGCAACCCAGATAAAGGGACATGGAATAAGGAGCACTTCACTTTTTGCCTGCTTGCCTTCACTCTTGCTAGTAAGTTCAACTGTCCTGTTGCTGCAGCATTCCTTTGATGATAGTATAACCAGTTTCTTTGGGATTCCAGTGTAGACTGAACACCAGTGGTTCTCTGGGAATTCTCACGGCCTTTGGTCCCAGTTTGAGACCACTGAGAGACATACACCAACCTGTGAACTGAACAACTGTAAGATTCTTAGCCTCTCTGGCATGAGTATCCATTGTTGACTGACAAGACCATATAATGTAGGCCAATGTAATAAATTTGTGCACTTGCATGTGTGTGAGAAAGGGGGGGGGCGGTCATGGGAATGTATATGGAGCAAAATGGGCTACTTAGAAGGCCAAAGATAAAGATAAAGTTTGGCTCTGAACCTATAAAAGCTAACATTTTAGCTTTCTACAGTCACAGAAATTCTAACCAATCAGTCACCCCTGTACAAACTGTAACACAAGTATGACACCTTCTCTGGCAATGCAAGCTCATGGTTCATCCATCTGTTCGCCCTCCCCATTGACCAAGCATGGAATTTTATGCATGGGGAGATCTTCCTCTCCTCCCCCTCTTACTCCTCCTCCTTCCTCTGTCTCTGTCTTTCTCTATCCTCTCTCTGAAACAACATTTACATGTAACATATAATGAGAATATTATTATATCTAAGTTAAAAATAATCAGTAACCACAGCATGGCCTAAAGGAGTTAAGGTAGCAGATGAAGGAAGCAAGCAGGCATCCTAAGGAACAAAACATTTACATATGCCCTTGTTCTCAAACTGGACTGAATAGATGTGTTTTTTCTGTCTCCGGACCCTTTCTATAATGAAGATTTGCTATTATCTCAAAGGGAAGATGAGATCCTCCAAACCACACATCCCTGTGAGAGAGCAAGTTTATGAAGTCCTTCCAATTAGGAAAAACAAAGAAAGTTATCTCTCAATACACTTTTAAATACATTGGTAAAAACATCAGGCAGGTAGATTGCACAAGCAGGGAAATCATTGCTCTGAGACCCAAATGCTGTCTGGTGACATTCTTAGCTTTGGGGTTGATGTACTACTAATAGGTAATTTACAAAGAAAAGTTTATTTTGGTTCATAATTATGGATGTTGAAAGTGCAAGATCTACAGGCTGCCTGGTAAGGGCCTCGTTGTTTTGCCTTGTGGGGAAAGAAGAGGGATGGCAAATGGGAACACGTAATAGAAGAAGAGCAGACAGCCCATGTCTTAGTTGCTTTTATATTGCCAAGATAAGACACAATGACTAAGGCAACATAAAAGAAAGAGTTTATTGAGGCTTACAGATCCAGAGAGTGAGTCTATAATCATCATAGTGAGAAGCATAGCAACAGGCAGGCAGGCGTGGCATTGGAGCAGTAGCAGAGAGCTTACATCTGATCTGAAAGCACAACGCAGAGAGAGCTAATGAATGATGAGGGCTTTTGAAATCATGTAGAACAGTGTTTGCTGGCTCACTCTCTTTGGGCATGCTTAGCTAGCTTTCTTATTACACAGCCCAGGTCCACCACCTAGGGATGGTGGTACTCACAGTGGGCTGGGGCTACCTACATCAATCATCCATCAAAACAATATCTCACATACATGACCACAGGCTAATCTGATCTAGGCAATTAATTACTCAATTGTGGTTACCTCTTCCTGGTTGACTCTAGATTGTATGAACTTGATGAAAGCTAACTAGCGTAGGAATTGAGATTCACTTGACACTTTGCTTAGACAAAAGCAGAGTGAAACCATAACAGAAGGCAATTGAATCATGAGAGCAGACACTTTGTTCATGGAATCAATGTCTTTGTAAGAGAAGCCCCAGGAGGCTACCTTGTCTCTTCTACCATGTGACCATGCAAGAAAGAGTTACTGTCAATGAACCAAGACTCTCACTAGACCTGGAGTCTGTCAGTCCTTTGATCTTGGACTTCTGAGTCTCCAGAACTGTAAGACATACATTTCTGTTGTGTATAAGGTACTCAGGTTATGGCCCTTCACTACAGCAGACCAAACACAGGAAGGCAAGCTGTCCTTCTTGGAGACATGGAGTTTCTTGTAGCTCCCCTCCATGTCCAGTTTCATCATACTCAGCCTGAGTTGAGTCTACCCCACAGTAAAGACTCCTTAGGTAGTGTGTGTGTGTGTGTGTGTGTGTGTGTGTGTGTGTGTGTGTGTGTGTGTGTGTGTGTGCATGTGTGTGTGCATATGTGTGTGCACATGTGTGTGCCTGTGAGTTTGTGTGGGTCTGGGGTGCATTGTGAGTGTGTGTGTGTGCATGTGTGTTTAATGTCCCTAAGTCCCATGTGGACAGGCATCACATCGTTCCTGTCTTTTTCTCACGATTATCACAATGAATGACACAAAGCAGGTGCTCAATAAATTACCAATGAGCTAAAGATGTGTCATGATGAATTGGAGAGACCTCAAGGTCAGATAGCATGTTGCCTAAACAACAATTACCATCTTAATGATTGGGAGGCGATCTTGATCATCTTTGAATTTACAACCCTTCCACCAAGACCTGGTATTCAGAACTGGGTGATTTAATGCTGTATGAGCATGTGTCTGTCCCCCATGCAGTTGGAAGTCATGTAAAGCCAGTGCCCAGAGAAGAAGCCTGAAGTGAAGGTGTTCTACAGAATTCCCTGACAAAAGACAACTTAAGGGAGAAAGGGTTTATTTTGCCTCACAGTTCCAAGGGATACAGTTCATCGTGGTGGGGAAGACCTGGCAATGGGAGAAGGAAGCTGGATCATCATATCTCACCTCACACAGGAAACAGCAGGGGGAGGAGAAGAAGAGGAAGAGAGTAGAGGGAGAGAACACAGGAAGTGGGACAAGGCTATAAAACTTCAAGGATTGATCCTAGTGACATACTTCCTCCAGTAAGATTCTACCTCCTAAAGGTTTCATAACTTCCCCCAAAGTGCCACCAGCTGGGAACTACGTGTTCAAACACACAAGCCTGTGAAGAAATTTCATCAAGTTGGTGTGGCTCAAGGAAAGCACTGGGGGCAGAAGCCCTACCAGAGGTCACTCAGCTATGCAACCTTGGGCAGGTGCTCTGCCTATCCCAACCCTGCTAGAAACCAGGCATCGAGTGCAGACTTATAAACAACCAGGTTGTTAATGAGCCCAAGAAACCAATCCCTATGTCTCCATGTTTCCAGGCTTTCATTTTTTTAGGAGTGACCTCCATGGTAATGTCACATTGAAATCCTGAACGTCTCCTTAAGACGCAAAGATCATCTCACATGGAGCCTGGTCCCCGAGGTAGGAGAGGGCACCCCACTGCCACATTTTTTATACCTCCCTGGCTATGAGGTGATTTGTCCCCATGACTCTTACCTGTGTGGCTGGCACTGACCTTTTTCAAGGCATATTTCTCCAAGGTACCAAGTTAACTTCCAAACAAAGTGTTTTCCTCCCACCCCAAATGAAGAGCTCCCTGGGAGCAGGGAGTTCCAGTGTCCTTCCCTTCCATCTGTCAGGCCTAGGGACGTTTACAGGAGATGACAATGGAAGCAGACCAGGAGAGGCTCAGATCCGCCAGGGCACAGAAGGATTTCAAAACGAAGGTTACCTCCAGCAGCAGCTGGCAGAGGCTAGAAGAACAAAACAATAATAACTCCGTTCCTAGAGTGCGCCCTCATCTCACTTAATTCACCAAAGTCCCAGGTTAAATGTACTGGTCTCTTCCACCTGGGTGAGGTGGGAAAGGAATCTCAGGATAGCCATCTTTCCAGGGGATGGCACAGCCCAGAAAGAGCGTTGGTAGCAGTCTTCAGGTTAAAAGCTACAGATGGCAGTCACATGTCAATTGTGCGTGCATCCATTCAGTCACCTTGCTACTGAAAGCCTGTCCACACCACGTTAGGTAGTGGAGAGACAAGCAGAACAGAGCTTGCTCTTGGGCTGGTGAAATGGCTCAGGAGCAAAGGTGATTGCTACCAAACCTGATGATCTCTAAGACTCACATGATGAAAGGAGGGAACCAACTCCTGCAGGTTGTTCTCTGACTTCCACGTGTGCTCCACGGCAGGCACACACACATGCACACAAATATACATAAATTAAAAAATAAATTACAATTGAAATTTCATTTTTTTTACAGCCTGCTTTTATACCTAGTGGAAAAATGGAGTGAGCAGTAATCACACAGAGAGAGATACTATCTGTGATGTACAGTAGGGAAGTGGGTGACAGGCCCTGGATCCATGGCCCAGGTAAGATGTCTTCAGGGAAAGAGCACTGCACACATCCCCAGCAGCTCACTCAGTGGCCATGGGATAACTTTGTTATGGGTTCACCAAGAGTGAAGGAAGTTGGTGTGTCTGTGCACAAATGCCAGGGCTGTGAGGCAAGAGGAGAGGGGACAGAAAAAGGAGAATGCAGGCATAGAGAGAGGACCCAGTGGGTGCGCAGAAAGGGGGTGGGCAGGCATAGAGAGAGGGGCAGGCAGGTATAGAGAGAGGGGACACACATAAACACATACACACAGAGAGAGAGAGAGAGAGAGAGAGAGAGAGAGAGAGAGAGAGAGAGGAGCAGAGGTGGGTGCACAGAGAAGCAGAGCTCAGAGCCTGACAAGCCTGATTCTTCCCAAATGATAACTTGCTGAGGGAAATGACCTTGCAGCTTCCAGGCTTTTCATCTAATTGCAAACCAGGCAACCTTAGCCACAGCGAGATCTGCAGATAGCCAGCACTGTCATCGCCTTGCCTGGCCTCGCTGGCACCTGCCCTGCTCCACACCCTGGAGTAAAGGCACACATGTGCCTTCAGGACACCCAACTATCTGTGCTGCACTCGATGCCTAAAACCTTGTGAATGTCTGAGCGCCAGGAATCCAGCATGGAACACATGGGTCCTAACTCAAACCCCTGGGGTGGGGGTGGGGTGGCAGCAGCTGAATATAGGAGCACTGCTTAAGGGCACAAAGCCACTGGGACACCCTCTTGCAAGACTCTGGGAAAGAGTCATCAGTACTCCTGTGGGACCCAACTGTGTGGACCGCAAGAAATGCATTTCAGAGAGGTCTAGGAATGCAGTCTGGCATTCATGGTAGAAGATACAGCCTGGTCTGTGTTATTGTGCCATACTGCCCTTCCCACCTACAAAGATGAGTGTGGATCCCAGGAGTCAGGGGAGGTGATGAGGAGCAGAGAGCCTGGCTTGTGAAAACTGGCTGATCTTGAGTCAAGGGACATCTTCGACAGGCAGGTGACCACCCTGCCTCTGCAATGCCCTTTAAGACTCCTCCTTTCTCCATTACATAAGATGTATATCTCTATAGAGATACTATATAAAAGATGGAAGGCACAAAGGAATAAAGATGAGCAGTCTCAAGGTAATGTATGAGATCTCTCCAGGCCAGGTACACACTTAGCCAGACACTTGCGCATCTATTCATGAAAATGGACCCTACTGTACAATGTTACATGGCTTGGTAAAAAAAAAAATGTAGACATTTTACCTCTGTAGGATACACCTCTGCAGTATTATTTTCATAGCTACATAATGGAGTGACTTTGTTAGTCATGATTCACTGAACACACTACCTGTTAGAAGGCATCTAATTTATTTCCAAATTTGATGTCCTACAAGGAGCATCCTTGTACTTCAATAAGTACATTGAAGGAGTGGGGATATGGCCCCGTTGGAAGAGTGTTTGCCTGACATGCACAGGGTTTGATCTTCACCCCAGCATCAACAGGACATGGTAGCATGCCTGTAGTCTCAGCAGTTATGGGAAACAAAGGCAGAAGAATAAAGAGTTCTACATAGACAGCTCAGGGCCAGGCTGGGCATGCAAGCTTATATACATATGCACATATATATATATGCATAGTGTCTGTGTGCATGCACTATGAGCTCTTTTAGGAGCCTGGAAGTTTAGCTGCCAGTTTCATTAACCAGTGGAAGGGGCACGGTGTCTATCCCCTTGTTTAGTAGCATAGTCACAGGTCTGGGTCAGAGCATCGGTGAAGTTCTAATGGAGAGATGTCTTTATTTTGGAGGTCTCATTGACTCTCAGGAGTATTTCAGAAAGACCCCTTCCGGTTAGTCCCTCATGAGCAAATTCCAGCATTAGTTCAGTTAGAACCGCCCTTGCTTGACATGTCCATCTCCACCACATTGCTAAGTATCTCTCGAGTGTCTCTGGGAATGAGAAATCAAGCACACATCCTAATTCAGGCTGAGTGGGAGCCTAAAGCCTTTTCAACTTTGGTACCCATTAAGTCATAGCTAACAATAGCCTCATTTTTGTTTCTAGAAAGTTCTCCTTGCTTCTTAGATCAACGGGGCCAAAGGCGGTGAGACAACTTTAGGAACTGGAAACTCGGTTTAATTATTACGACAGTGCCTGGACTTCTCTTTGTGACCTTGAAGGTGACACAGCTGAGCAGGCTAGCCTGGAGCCTGGAGGCCCCATGAGCCAAGATGAGGGAGGAGTTTAAATTTCTAAATGTCAGCTATAGAGAATAACGAGAAGGGTCATTCTCAAAGGGAACGAGTGAACTGCCCAGAAATTCCAGTAAAGGATCTTGTGGGATTCAGTCCAGCTCAGGCTGGCCCCAAACACTGTCTTAAACTGCAAGCCTCTGCTTCAACCACAAGATGAAGCCAATTGCCCACAACCCTGCAAACAGGGGCCTGTTTCCTGAGGTAACTCCATTTCTTGGGGTTTGTAGGAGTACTATAGCTCTTTTTGAGAAGTAGCACTTGGCCATTTGACACCACTGTGCCCAAGAAATGGGAAAGGACACGAGTGAAAACAAAGCTAGGAAGGAGAAAGGTGGCTGTGTCTCCAGGAACTCTAGGGAGCTGGCGGGGTCTCAGGTGAGGCAGAATAGAGGCAAAGCCAACCCCACGAGCTCTAGAAGTGAAGGCTGAGTCCCTCTGGCCCAGGTCTCAAAAGAAATGCTAGCAGCACTTTTCTGATGGCACTCTCTCCCCCCCCCACACCCCCTAGAACTGTCTTCATGTCCTGGGGTGACACTGTAATGAGCCACCCAGATCCCCTCAGGTTCACAGAGTTTATGATGTTGGAATGAGATGACCCCATAGTCGGGGCATTTGAAGACTAAGTTCCCAGTGGGTGGCTGTTTGGGGAGGTTTTGGAGCTGTGTCCTTTCTGGAGCAAGAACATTGCTATGGTGTTTGCTCTCTCTGTTTCCTGCTTGAGATGTGAGCTCTCACTCCCCCTCACTCCCCCTCACTCCCCCTCACTCCCCCCTCCTCCCCCACT
>NC_048596.1:69009009-69078511 GCF_003668045.3 Cricetulus griseus
CTCCCCTCACTCCCCTCACTCCCCCTCACTCCCCCTCACTTCCCCTTTTACTTCCCCCTCACTTCCCCTAAGTTCCCCCCTCTGAAGGTGATAGACTCTTAGCCATCTGGAATTGCAAGTCCAAAATAAACCTGTCCTTTTACAAGTTGCCTTGATCATGGTGTTCATTGCAGAAATAGAAAAATAACTAATATAACCCTCTTCTGGGCCTAACCTCTGCCAAGGAGGCTTGCTGATATATAGCCCTCTCCAAGCCATGTGACTGGCTGATGAGGTGACATAAGATTCAGACCACTTACCTCAATTCAGGAAAACTATGAAGGCCACTTGTCTTCAGAGAACACCACAGCCTAGCTTCTCCCTCAGCCCATCCAATGCTACCTCCAAGAATAACCAAAGAACCCTCACCCAAAGCACTGTGGTAAATTCCTTCTGAAAGCCTACTTCCTGGAGGCCCCATCTAAGATGCTGGTCTATTATTTTCTTAAATGTCATCCCTTGATCCTATAACTTGCTAAACATATGGACCATTCTAGCCACCAGTCTTCATGTGTCCAGAAAGGGCAGCTTTAACCTATTTTTCAACATGAGGAAAATCCCTAAAGAAGCTAAAATTTCAAAAATCTTTCCAAAGTCACAAAGGTGCATACACTCAGACCAGGAATCTAGAGTGACTGCCAAACCTGACCCCCTTATATCCCTTCTAATATACCCCACTCTTCAAAGCTAAGCCAGTTTCTACCCTCTTCAGGATTCCATCCAGGTTCCCTGTTGTGGGTGGAAAAACTTAGAAACTTGATCCCAAGTTCATCTTCTAATCATGTGTAGAGCTGGAGCCTTTGGATGGCAACTGGGATTAGATAGGTGATGGGGGAAATGCTTCTGTGTATGTGTTTGTCTTATTGGATGATAAATAAAGTACTGTTTGGTCAATGAGGCAGCAAGTTAGGTGGGAATAGGAGTCAAGGAGGATTCTGGGAAATGTAGTAGAGATCCAGGCAGGAAGTGACATAGCAGGCAGACTCATATTTAAGCAAGGACAAGCAGAAAGTTGTTCCTTTTCTCTTGCTCTTCTTCCTGGTCTCTGCTCTGGAGTCACCGTGTGATCCGCTGGCAAGAGAGGGCGCCAGTGGAAGGCATCCGATAAGATAAGTCTTATAAAATATATAGATTTATATATATGATGAGAAATCCTAGTCATTGTCCAAGCAGCATTTGTACCTAATATAAGTCTCTCTGTGTTACTGGGGACCATAACGTGATGGCAGGCAGAACTCGGGCGGCCTGGCAGAAAGCACCCACGTGGAAGCAGGGCTCAGGCAGCTTGGAGTAAAGACTTATAGTTACAGATAGGATTATGAAATAAGGGCCTCCATCATGGCCTTATATCTCACCATGATTTCCTCCACTGTGCTATGATGTAGTGAGGAAACTCTGTAGACACTGGGCAATCTAGTGCCTTGCTCTTGTATTTTCCACCACCTATAATTATGAGTCAAATAAAAATCTATTCTTTATAAGTTGCTCAGCCTTGGGTATTTTGTGGTAGCAACAGGAAATATGCCAAACCATCTCCCTCCTGGCCCCTCTCTCTTTCTCCCTTTCTCTCTCTTTCTCCCCCCCCACTCTGTATAGCTCCTTGTTAAACTTCTCTATAGCAATTGTATTCTGTATTTTATATGGGTTCTAAGACCATATCCCACACATGGAGGGTGGGGGAGCTGTTGGTATCACATGCAGTGCTGGCTCAACTCTGTACCGCCTGGTACATACCAGATGAACGGCAGATACTTAGTTTATTGAGCTGTTTAACTCTTCACACACATAGGATCTCTATCTTCTTAGAGCTTCTAGACTACACACTTTATGAAAATACATGTTCTGAGATGTGTGTGACACATTTAATCTTCAGCAGCCATATTATCAATGCAGTATCTAAAGATATGCAAGCACCAGATTTAACTTGAAGCTTTAAAAGAGATTTCTAGAAACAACAAGAATCTTTGCTTTGGTTTTTTACTGTGACTGTTTAAAAAAAACATGCAAATAAATCTAGGGACATTAAATTCTGAACCAGAGAAAGGCCCAAAGAAATTATTTGATGTAAAAATGAAAAACCCATCTCCCACCTTTGGCATTGAACTGCAGGTCACAATCTACCTGACTGAGCAATCATTCTCCTGCTGAGTTCTCATGACTTATGTTTTCCTTCATATGAAATCATTATATTGCCATTTTTCAAGGGTGAAGAACACCAGTTTATTGAGTGCATTGCAATGGGCTCTGGTCTGGGCAGTAAGAGGAGTGCAGTCTGTAGCCAATGCCACCATCTGCATCCTGGACAGAGTCCTTGTGTGTGTAGCCATTAAGTTAAGCATTGTAGAAATATAATTTGATCCTCCCAAGAAGCTCCTAAAGGAAGTGACATCCTCATTCCCATTTTAGAAATAAAGAAACAGACTATGCAAATTGCCCCAAGTGATCACACTGGGAGTAAAAAGCCAAGACCACAGCCAGACCTACAACTGTACACCTTCCCAGATGAAACATAAGCCTGGTGGTCCCTAAGTGAGAGTCTGGATTCTCACCCACCCAGAACTGGGAAGAGACAAATGAAGAACAAACAGAGAACATCACAAGTAGTCTCTGCTGACTAATTCTCCTCTGTCTCCTGTGGGAGAATTATCCTTAGTGTCCTCGTGTTTTGAGTGTCTTAAAAGCAGGGTCCCCAACTGTCTTTGCTACAGACTCTTCACTATTTGTACTTCAGGTGACCTTAGCAGGGCAAGGGCTCCACAGGCTCCACAGATAGCTTTGTCAGCTGACTGGTATAGTGGTAAAATTAAAGAATGGTGCCAACTACAGGGTAATGTTGCCTGTTGCCCATGATAAAAACTCCAGGTGCCCAGAGCATCCACTCTGCTTTTATAGTGTCACTCCTTGTCTGCACTGGGCAACCCTGCCCACATTCCTCCGCCCTGGGGGAAATATGGCTGTGAGATCCTATGCCAATATGGATACTCTAATTACTAATTTTGCTCTAAGTAATAAACTGTCTTTTTCTCCCCAGAATCTTGTGTTTTCTACCAGTATCTATAAAACTGTAGCAGATCAACTTGTTAACATTTAAGTTGGATAAAATCTCAGACTCCCCACAGTATTTGGAAATTTCCACATTCAGAAGCAGCATTTGCCCTTTGGATTGTAAGTCCCAGAAAGCAACTCATAGGATGGTATTGCCTGTGACAATGGCAACTATGAACTCATCCCCTCCAGTGTTTTCCTCTACTAGCAGTTACCCAGAAGGAACATAAGAGCGGAAAGAACATTCTTAGAGTTAGAAGTCCAAGAAATACAGTAAGGGTGATGATGGTGTCAGTGAAGACAGTAGTCACAAGGCAGAAGAGAGTGATGTTATCAAGACAACGACAATGAAGTTGAGGGTAGGGTGGCAGGAGGGACGGTGATGTGAGCTATTTGAAAAGCCAAGCGCGCGCGCGCGCGCACACACACACACACACACACACACACACACACACACACACACACTGACTTGGCACTCAAGACACACCTGTGACATCTCTAACTACCTTTGCTCCCTTTCGTCTGTGATTAGCTGCACAAGACCTGCACAAGGTCAAGCCAGGCAAAAGTCCAGCATGGATGGGGTGGGGCCTCAGAGGAGGAGAGATTGGGCAGTTGAAGGAGCTATTAACAGTTGATGGCTTCTGAGAGAGGGAGAGTCACTTTTCCTTTGGGAATGTGGCAGCGGCCGGTTGCTCATGACCCAGTGGATGGCCACACTCATGTGCATATGGGCAGCACTAATTAGGCTGAGGGGATTATTAATAGTAATTAAGAAGAGGATGTGAGGCTGAAAGGGAGATGGAGTAGAGTCGCTAAGGAGAGTTTGAGGGAGGTAGTGGTAACTGGATATGATCAATATAAATACATGAAACTTTCAGAGAATAAAACATGATATTTTTTAAAGGTCTTTCATCTATTTCCAATATAGTCTGCTCTATCCACAATGCTTACACTGCAGCATTTAAGCCCCCAGGCCCCTGACTTTGCTGTACTTTCTCGCTTGCATTTATCAACTTCTGAGCTGTGTGCTTTGCTGATGTGTTGTGTTTATTGCTTTTGTCTGCTGGCTCCAGCTGGGACAGGAGCCCTGGAAGGGATCTGTGTGCTTTGCTCACTGGTGTGTTCCATATGAACAAAGAATGCTTGGTCCTGGTAGATCCTCGGTAAATAGAAGTTCAATAAATGAATGAATGGACTTGACTTGGTGCATCTGGGGCAATGCTACCACTTTATATCTCATAACCATCCAAATAAGAGCTTTGGTGGCTTTCTGTGACTTGAGCCATTTCTGAAATACTGGGGGCTCCATAGGTGTGAGAACATTAATCTTCCTCTATGATTACCTGACACAGCCATAATTTTACTTTGTCAACTGTTTCAGCTTAATTTTATTCCTTAATCACTCACACATTCATTTAATCAATTAAGAGTTTTCAAGGTCTCCTAGGCCTAGATACTCGGAGCTTTGGGAAGGGTTCTAGCAGATGCCAGGACTGTATGCAAACAAAGGTGGTACTCGGTTCAAAGAAGCTCTCTATTTCTGAGAAGAGAGGAGTGGGGAGGGTGAGAGGGAGACCAAGACTCTCTGGTGGCTTCAGCTCTTCAGCAAGTAAGAAGTCCATAGAACCTGAAAACCCTCTGTGTCTATGGGGTTGCATTTTTGGATACCCAAAGCCTGTGTCCTGATTTGTTTTCTGTTGCTGTGATATTATAACCAAAAGCAACTTTGGTGGAAAGGTTTTATTTGGCTTATGCACAATCTATCTTGAGGGAAGCTAAGGCAGGAACTCAAGGCTAGAGATCCTGGAGAGGGTGCTGCTTACTGGCTGGCTTTCCATGGCTTGTTCAGCTTGCTTTCTTTTACAACCTGGAACAACCTGCCCTGCTCGGGGTGGCACCACTCATAGTGGTCTGGGTTCTCCCACATCAGTTCTCCACAGAAACTCCCTTAAAGATAGCTACTCTCAGAAGTTTGTTTCTTAGGTGATTCTAGATTCATCAAATTGACCATCAAGATGAATCATCAGAGTATGTATGTGGCCTGGAGGGATGTTGGCTCACTGGGTTCAGAAGATGCTCATTGGGTGGAGTGTGAGCACATTGGCTTTGGGGAGGAAGGACATAGCCTACTTGAGTTAACCTGGATCTTACCTTCTGTTTCATCCTTGGGAACTAGCCCAGCATGTAATGGTACTTAGTACATATTGACCCAACAAGCAAACGGAGAACTAAAAAGAGATAAGCCTGTCACATAGGAAAGCTGCACAGTGTGAGGCCCTTCTTCTAAACTCAAGTTCCCTAGGGACAAAGGTGGGTCTGGCCCTCTGCAGAGCCCTACTGTTTAGTATCAAATTGGGCCCTAACATCTCTCTTTACACTTGTCTAACTAAAGATACACAAACTAGGGTAGGCTCTAGGGGAATGTGCAGCAAAGGGAGACATCATTCAGAGAAAACGAGGAGGAAGCCAGGCTCTTGGCTTAGCTGTGAGGCCCTGAGAGAAGACACACAATTGTAATGGCCTTGAGCCACATTATTAGAGTGAACTGGACAAGGCTAGGGATCTGGGACAGCTTCTCTGTAGACAGCAGACATGATGGGACTTCTACCCATACCTTGGATTTCCCCTTTCCATCCTAAATGAAGTGAAGTCCTCACCCAGGCATGTTAGCTAGAAATTAAGAGAACCTCCAATCTAGGAAGCAGGTCTTGCTGTGTTCAGCTGATCAGTGGGCTCTGGTGAACATACAGCATTGAACAAGAGAGGACTGGTCACTTAGGGGGAGCAGGAAATCTCCCTGCCCTCACAAAAGGATAGATGCTGGCAGCTGTGGATGGGATTCTATATTGAAAATAAGCTAATGCTATTGCTAAATTCCCTTCCTTGAGAAAGAGGGATAAGCAGGAAGATCCAGGCTTCTTTGGCAGGGCCTGGCTGGGCCTCAACCTGTGACCTTCTAGGGGCTGGATGAAGTCTGATGCAGAGAGGTACATGCTCTATCTCTTAGAGTAAATATCTCCTCCACCAGATCAACCTTATCAAGTGGGGTTGTTACAATGCACACTGATGGGGAAGCTAGCCCAAAGGAAGGAGGTAATGGTAAGACGGTGGTAGGAGCAGAACTCAAAGGCATGGCATCCTTTAGGGGCTGAGTTGCTAGCTGGGGCACCTAGCTAGGTAGGATTCAAAAACCTCTTCAGGGCACCTCTAGAGGGAGGGCACAGCAAAGCAAGATGTTTGCGATGCTTGGAAAGCATTATAGTGGGAAATAGGTTCCTGTGAGGCTCTGGGAAACCAGGTTGATTTGGGGACTTGTGCTAAGGACTTTTCCTGCCTATTAATTTACCTGTGGTGGCTACCCAAATGGAAAGCCACTTCTGACCACTCATCGTCTACACTGCCTATAATGTATCATAATTAAAATCTGGGTCCTGATAAAGAAGACCTGAGGCCTCCGGTAGTAGTCAGTCAGTGGCCTTCCTTGTTGTTCACCTAGAATCAAGGTAGAAGCCAAAGGTTGGCCTGGATGAGCAGGAGCTGAAGACAAAGATGGTTGCAAGGCTTTTTGTACAGGTGTTGTATAGCACTAGGCTGTGAGCAAAACAGATTCCATCTTCATTAGGCTAGTTGTGCCTGCTTGCAAGAATCTATCCTTATCTGGCTTGCTGACTGTTGACACTCCCTCATAGAGGGAAGAAGAGTGGAAGGTCACTGGACCCTTACCTGAGATTCTAGCTGCTCTTCCTAGCCACTACTATGCAATTCTTCCCTAATTGCATGTGTTATCAGGGTCTTGAGAGGTGGCAGGATGTATAGGCTGAGGAGGTTAATTAAAGCCATCATCCATACTAGGGGAAGCTCTTTCAGTGAAACTGCTTTGGGGTCACCCGTATTTCTGTAGGCGACCTCTTCTATAGGCATGCTTTCTGTAAATGAGCTCCAAAATCTCAAAGGTTCCCTGTGTTGAACTTTGGTAGAATCAGACCTTGGTTTGTTGGGATCTTCCAAGAAGGGAATAGTCATTATTTATGCCTCCCCAGGAAGAAATTCTTTCAATGGTAGGGAAAATCATCATGAAGTCAGAGCCCTAATTTGACATTCACATTCCCTATTTCTTGGTTTTACTTCTCACAGGGCACACAGAAGACAGTAGTCTGTGCTCCCCAGCCCCTCCCCCCCACCCCAGACCCTGGCACCATGCTCACCTAGGGTGGAAGCTCCACTGGGTCTTACAGCAGGAGCACTCCCATGTCCCCTCTGCTCTTTTCCCCTCACTTTCTCAATTGAACACATATAATTTATGGTCTGTGATATACTGCCCTTCAGAATTGATTTTTGTACTCAACTGTTGTAGAACATTTTTGATGGACTAATGCCTCTGGGTGAGATATTTTTTTGTTATTGATGTATGGGGGTAGGCTTTTGTCCCCACATTGCAAAGCCCCCTGGCCAGGGGTCACTCCCTGGTCCCCTGTAGCAAGAGCACTCAGCCAAGGGCAAGGCAGCCTTTTGAACTAAAGAAAATATTAATTTAAGACATTGTTTCCACATGAAATTACAGGAGCTTTCAGAAGCCCTCGTTAGTTTGATTCAGGGCTGAGTAGCATGGTGTGTCTTAAGGCTGAGATTGGACATGGCACAGAAAGTTGGCTGACAGGGAACTAACAGAAAGAATTTGGTCAAGGACTCTAGAGCTTCTGCTCCCCCGTGATCATTTCCAGTTGATTTGCCTGGGAAATCTCATGGAGACAGGAAAGCAAAAATACCCTTTGTCTTATCTTTGATATCAGAGCCAGAGAGGCAGTTCTCAGGTTCATAATTCCTGGAGTCACAATTGGGCCATGTGGTTCGCCACACTCCAATGCACTTATGGAGCTCTTGGAAGTGATAAATAGTGACACTTCCTGGAAAAATAGGAATCCTGTTGTCATCGTATATGTGACATTCCAACATAGCTCCCATTTATCAAGTGCCTCAAGAGACCTAGACTCATTTTACAGATTGACAAGTGGTGGCCAAGCCAATGCGGTCATTCAGTTAGGAAGAGGGTAGGAAGATGAGGGCCTACCAGTTTTGGACCCCAAAGCTCACACTGTCCTTTTGTACCGGGCTGCACAGGGCTGGGACCCTGAGATTAGGACAGCCTCCATTTACCTTCCCAGACAAGTTCATGTGACAAAACTCAGGAAAGTTTTAATTCTCTTTGATGCCTCTGGCTAGTACGGAATAGGGATTGGTCATTGGGCTGCAATTCCAAAGGTTGACTGGCAGCCTCTGATGGCTTGTGACTTTCTGTGGAATCAGTGAGCAAAACACACATATTCATCACGCACAGGGCTCCGTGTGTGTGTGTGTGTGTGTGTGTGTGTGTGTGTGTGTGTGTGTATTTGTGAGCATGCTGTGTCGTATATCTAAGTGTGCACTACACATGCAGATGAACATTTGGAGGCCAGAAGCTGACATTAGATATTTTCCTTTATTGCTTTCCACCGTATTACTTAAAACAGGGTCCCTCAACTTACCAATTCCACATGGCTACTGACTGGCCAGCAAGCTCCAGGGCTCCTCTTGTCTTCTATGCCTGGCTTTTTACCTGGTTACTGAGGGTCTGAACATGAGTCTTCATGCTGATGCAGCAATCGCTTTACTAAGTGAGCCATCTCACCAGCCCCTAACCACTTCTTAATGATCTCTGACAATATTTTCTTTTTCATTTGTAGTCCTCTTAAAATTAGAAAGAAAAATGAATATATGAATCAATGAATCATGGATGAATAATAAGAAATCTAGCCAATATTATGAGTGTATATATACACATCCACATATGTCCATAGATAGATAGATAGATAGATAGATAGATAGATAGATAGATAGATAGATATGGAGAGAAAGTTTATAAAGGCAAAAGTAACTGAGTCCCCCAAAGGTCCTACTTAGGCAGATTGGAGATGTAGGCTTTTTAGACATTTCTGTAATGTTCTGCCTACCTACCCCTACCACCTTGAACCTTACCAATTGCACCAAAAGGAAAGGTTGACCCCGAGGGCAAGAGTTGAGATAGGCCTCCAAAGGGTCCCATCTCCAACAGAAGCAACATTATGGTCAGCTTATAACCATCTCCAAGTAATAGCATCTCAGAGACCTCCCATCCCAACCCCTCATTTACAACTGGCAGTGCTGAGGCTCCATAGAGAAGGCATCCCAGCCACGTGGAGTTAGCCATTCATCCCTAGAATACTTTTTTTCTTTTATACCCCTGCCTGCAGATTAGCCCCATGTGCCATGAATCCTTTGGTCACTGCTTCCTGGGTTCACCTGCAGATTCTCTGGCAGACAGCACACAACAAAGCTAGTCCCTGCCTTTCATCCCCTGCCTGTCTTTGGTTCCCTGCCAGGAGGAGCTCTGAGCCCAAATGCCCTTGAGTCTATGTGGGGAACATAGACTCTGGTGACATAATCAGGGACAAGGGACTTTCTCCACAGGTGCCATTTATTTTCAAGCATCTGCTCGATCCCTGTGGAGGGATGAAAACCATAGTGTCAACTGCCTTCTACTCAGCCCCATTGGAGGCCTGTGGGGTCTTAACATCAAAGCAGTCTACATATTTATCATTCCTCCCTCTGCATTAAGCAAAGACATCTGACAGGCACACAAAAGCGCCATAGTCTCCACTTGGACTCTAAAAAGGCATCAGCAAGTTCAAACCCAAGTTGAAAATTCCCTCGAATAGGTATATTTTCTTTTCTGGCAAACTGGGGGGGATTATCACTTAGCATCCTCTCCAGAATCAATTTGCGTCCACTTAGCAGTCACTTCTGTTATAAAATAAAGGCGTTTATGGTTAGCCATGCAGGATTTAGTAAGTGACACCCAGGGAGCACTGATGAGAACATTTCTGAGGCGGAGGGTGAGATAATAGACAATACACTTGTCTTTGGTCTTACTCAGAACCCCCTGAAGAGCGATCATGTTTATGCTTTGAAATATAACAGGAACACATTAAAGTGTAGATTCAAGAATGATCTGACAAAGGGAAATATTCAGCCCTGGCCATGCTCAGTATCCCTAAGCTAGCTCTGAAAAGAAGACAGCAATCGGAACTTTAGGGAGAAGGGCTTACATTTGTTCCTGGGAAAAGATCTGAACCAGAGACCCGCTCCTGTCATGAGCAAGCCCATTCTTTCTTCCCTTTCAAATGTTTCTTGGTTACTTGGGTCTGCTTGGTTACATGAATCACCTTCACCTCCAGTGAAAGGCAAAAATCCCTGAGGACTGTGGAGGGAGGACTGATTTTGCTTTTGTTTTCCTGTGCTAGGGAACTCCGGGGGATGGAATCCAGTAGGTGGAAACCCACCCAAGGTCTCATCAACTCCAACAACCAAGCACTGTGCTTCAGCTCTGTGGTCCCATTCTCTGCTCATAACAGGGACCAAGTTTTCCAGGTGATGGACACAAGCTAAGAGTTTTACACAGGCATCTGGGTTCTTCAAGAAAGCTGACTTTAAACACCTTCCAGCCAAAAGCATAGCCACAGTGGCTCTTCTAGTGTTGGTGTTGATGGCCAAGACCAAATGCAGTCTTTTCCCATTACATAGTGGAAGCAAGAGTTGGGGAGAGACAATGACCAGTCTCCCTAAGTTCAGTAGATTCTGTGCCCAGCCCTGTTCCATGGCCAGTAGAGGCCATTGCTGACCTTGGGTAGGTACCTTATAACTATCTCTCTGAGACAAGGTACATATATACTAGTCCCTGGAAAAATACTTTCCTCAAAGATTCAATGTAAGGTGGTTATAGAATAGGACTAAAGGCTGTTTGTGTCTCTGGTAGGAGTCAATTCATTGGACCCTGCTCCCCAAGGAGGTCCAACCAGATGCTTGGCTCTGAACGAATTGGGACATAAAATCATGCAGAGATCACAGAGCAGAGTAAGTTGTCACTTCATTGCTAGTTGTCACTGATGCATGCAAGCATGTGATAAGTGTTAACTAGGCACTTGTGTAAAGTAGGACAGGGTGTGGCCAGCTTCACAGGCGGCCAATCAGAGAAGACCAGTACAGAGCAGAAAGGGACAGTGAGGACTAGGCAGGAGCAGGAGGTGGGCATGTTCTCCTGGGGTGACCCAGAGAAGAATCTGAGAAATTCTGCACAGGACTTCAGGGAAGGCTGAGGGCCATGGAGTGGGGTGACTAAGGATGAAGGAAGTAGTAGGATGAAGAGCAGCCATCTTAGAAAGGGTGTGTGCAATGAGCCAGTGACACTAGCTTTCTGGAGAATGGGCAATGAAGGTGTATGAGTCACAAAAGCTCGGGTATGTGGTAATAGAGAAGTCCCCAACCACAGTAGCACTGCTAGAGACATTTTACCCCTTGGTCTTGGGTCACACGGATGAGTCTGCCATCTCTCTTCCACCTGAAACATGCTATGGCCTCCAAGGTTTCTGGGAAGGGAGTCAGCCATGAGAACACACAAAGCTCTAAACTGCTTCAGTCTGGAAGTGTCATGTGTCACTTTCTCTAGTGTCTCATTGGCCACTGATAGAATCCCACGCTAGCTGCAAGGGATGCTTGGAAATATAGGGAGAATCAGTACAGGTGTACCTTACCAGATTTCTGTGTATGTGCCCGTGTATGTGGGGGGTATACATGTGGGTATACATGTTTGTTTGAGAGAGATACACATGCATATGGAGGACAACCTTAGTTGTTAGTCCTAGCTACCATCCACTTTGATTTTTTGAGACAGAGTCTCTCATTGGCTTGGGGCTCACCAGCTAGGCTGGGCTGGCTGGTCAGTGAGTCCCAGGCATCCTCCTGTCTCCAACTCCCCAGCACTGGGGTTATAAAAGCCACAACATTAGCCTTTTATTTGTGGGTTCTGAGAACCTAATTTGGTCCTTATAATTACAAAGCAAGCACTTCTCTGAGCCTCAGAGAATGAACACTTGACCAAGAACAACTAGGGTATGTGTCACCAGGCTGGGCTCCCCAGAGACTACCAAGTGCTCTGGTTAGCAAGTGCAAGGACATTACTCATTCTTCCTGACACAGCAAAGAAAGTAAAGGCATATCCCACTGGGAACAAACCCAGTCACAGAGGGTAAGTGTACCCTGTCTTCTCTCAAAGGAAATGGACCACAAGTTTGTTTCAGTTTCCCCATGTGCTGTTCTCATCTCTTTCCACAGAGGAAACCCAGTTCCTGTAATCCAGCTGTTCATGTTCAAAACCCAGCTCTACCACTAAATCGCTGGGCAGCCTTGGGAAAGTTACTGAACTTCTCTGTGTCTCAGCCCTTTGTCCATAAAATACAATATCTTATCACCTATCTTCTGAGAGATAGTAACACGTGTAGTAGGGATAGCTACAAACCACACAGCTTTCAATGTGCTGACTGCTCTGGAAGGGACCTTACCTGTATTATTAACTTTGACCTTCACCTCATGCCTGGGGTAGACACTTTACTAGCCCATTTTACGGACAAAGAATTGAGACCAATCAGGAAAGTGGCAGCCAAATTTGGAACTTGGACCTCTGTGGTACAAAAAGCTACTGTTGTCCCCATGGTGCTCTGAGACCTTGTCCCTGTCCTGAAAAGTCAGGCTTATCTGGGGACTTGTGTCTCAGCTGTGGGGCCTTGGGACAGACTTTCTCTGATGCAGAGGCCAATGACTACTTCTCTGTGGCCCCAGGTGTCTGGGCCTTTCTCCTCCAGTTCTTACCAAACAAAACCCTTTGGTAACCTTCTTTATTTTTTCCCATTGTTCCCCTACTTTGCTGGGTTTCGCCATAGCTCTTTAAAATGTGCAATTACCAATAATTCCCTTTGTTGCACCCAAATGCGAACCACCATCTTAAATTATTAAATAGAAGTGTTTCTGAAATATTTTATCTTGACATGTATCTCCGGAGTCAAATGACCCCGGGCAGTGTTCATAATTAATTTCATCAAAAGGGGGGAAAAAGTGCTAGCAAGGGACTCCCTGAATGACCTGTCCTGGAGAAATACAGCTGGCACTTGCCTCTCCTCTTTCCCTCACCTTCCAGCCCATTTCCAGGGCTCTAGAAGGGGTGCTGTCAGAGCAGGTCAGTCCTTGGCATCCCAGAATTGCAGGCCTTGGGGAATTGTCCGTGATGATTTTAACCCATCCTTTCTTCCTATGATATAGGAAGCAGGACCTGGGAGGAATAGTGACCTGCCCAAGGTGGCAGAGGCAGGAGGCCTCACTGAGCCTGCTGGAATCCGGGTCTCTCATCTTGGCCTCCAGGCACCTGCAGGGCCCGAAGCGGCTGGTTCAACCTCCCTCTGCTCAGTGCCCTTCATGTCCACATGAGTTCATTTAAAGGAGTAAGAAAGACAAGCCTGCTCCTTAACATAGAAAACGCCCCGAAACAAAGGGCTTTTTGTGCCCCTCCCCCACATGCCAGAGAGAAAGAGAGATTAAGTTTGAGGAGTCACTCCCAATCAGAAAGCCACCATTTAATTACAATGCGCAGGAAATTACAGAGTGAATGGGCAGACGGTTGATAAGGGACTGCCTTAGGATGACAGGCCTGAAACCCAAGCACTTCATCACAGAGCTACGTATCACAAGAGGCTGTCTGGAAGGCTGACAATCTGATTGTACTGTCAACTCAATTCATAATTAATATATTTATCAAATTAATTACTGAAAATATCTCCCCGGCGCTCGCCACAAAAAAACAGTGGCTAGCTTCATGGAGGGCTGGCTTCGTTTTCTGCTAATAACCCTTGCTGTCAGTTTAATGAGGGTAGAGCGGCCTCTGTTTTGCCTGCCTGACAGACAAATTGCCCTCTTACGGGGAATGATCCCTAGAATTTAAGAGAAGAAAAGAAATATGGCATTGTTTGGTGACAGCCGCAATCGCAGGCTTGTCTCGGAAACTTTGCATCAATTCTAACATACAAGAAAGGGAGGGTGGGGCTGCTTTTGGCAGCTAGATAAATACTTCATGAATTCCTGACTGATTCCTTCATCAGAGGCTCTGCTGCAGGTCGGCCTCTCTGAGCCACCGCCGGAATCTGCAGGTTGAGGTTTAGATTTAGGAACTTCACAAGAGAGAGATTCTTGCAGGCATTTTGTAAGGAAGAGAAATCCACACTCCAAGGACTGCAATGTGAAATGAGACGCTTTTGATTAGCTCCCTTGACCGTTTGATCTCTGGGTGGAACGGTCCTTTTTTTTTTTTTTTTTTTTTTTCTTTTTTCTTTCTTTCTTGGGACAAAGATCCAGGCCATAAGACAATTCTGGGAGAACATCCCATAAAGCTTCGAAGGGCCATCTGGTGAACCCGGGATGCCCTGCCGCCATCTTGGCTGTGTGCTGGGTAGCAATCATATTGCTCTATGCATCTGGGTTCCCACCAGCCACTGGGCAAAGCTAGCTCTGAGACTCAACAGCCCTTACAGAAGCATACCTGCCAGGGTGAAGCAAGACAGGTGACCCAAGTAATGCGCGGTCAGGGAGGTGTGGGAAGCCTGAATCTTGCTGAATGCAGTGGTAATCCCAGGGCACAGTGTTCATCCCTGTGGGATTGAAAGGAGAATGAAACCACGATGGGAGAAATCACTGTGGAGACCCATGGGAAGAGCATCTTGGTCCAGCTGGTGGCTTCCTGGAGGAGTCAGCTCTTCAGGAGCAAGCTGGGAGGTGACACTTGGAGAGATGTAGCCCCCAAACCATGCTTCTGATTGTTCATCTTCCCTCTGGGTACCAAGTAGACGTTGGAGATAGGAGACAATTACGACACAGGTCCAGGGCCAGCCACCCTTTGACAGTATTTCAGAGGAGTGTCCACTGAGGACTTGGGGAGGCTTGCTTTCATTCTGGTTCTTTCTGCATGTTCTAGAAAGCTACACTGACTCTGATACTGCTGTAGAAATCAAGGCAGCACCAGCAGTAAGATGTAGGACATAGGACTTTCTGCTATAAAACCAAGTCTGGATAGAGGACAAGGATACAAGTGATAAATACATGAATTGAACAATTGTGTTAACACACTAATTGCCTCAAGAGGTTAATCATTGTTTTAAAAGGTCAGTAATTGAGTATAGTGCATGTTCGTGTGTGTGTGTGTGTGTGTGTGTGTGTGTGTGTGTGTGTGTGTGTGTATGTGTGCATGCATGTGTCTGTGTGTGCATGCCTCTGTGTGTGTGTACACACATGTGCACACTGTCAGTGTAGGCATTTGAAAGGCTCCAAGCGTATCTTACGAAATTTGAAATTGCAAAACTGTGGAAGGAACATCACCAATGCACAAATGCAGGAATGTTTCCTGTTCATGAGTTAATTGAACATGTAACTCGGGAAGGTTAGTAGGAAAATGTATCTTGCTGTTGTTATGGTTTAGTTTGGTTTTCCTTTTTTTGAGGTAGGTTCTTACTCTGTAGCCCAGACTGGCCTAGAACACTTTGTGTAGCTAAGGCTGGCCTCAAACTTGTGTCAATCCCCCATGTTTCAACCTCCCAAGGACTAGGACTGCAAACTTACTGAAGCCACTGTGTCTGACTGAAATTATTGCTAAATAGCTTGTTGAAGCTGAGGTGATGCAAGGCCTCCCTGACCCAGCCCTGTCATCAGCACAAGCCAGTGAACACAGGAGGGGTCGTCAGGGACTGTTCAGTGGCATGTCCTTAGAAGGCCTTTGGTAGCAAAAGCAGACGATAATTTATGCAAGGTTTAAGTAGCTTTTAAACAGCCAGTTTTTCTTGTACAGTGACTGGGTTTCCATAAAACGGAGACAAGGCCTGCCCGTTTGGCTCAGTTTTAGAGAGGACGGCGCTGTAAAGTTAATGCGCTGAGCAGTCTATGACACTCTGGCATTAAATCCAACACGGGACATAAAGAATTGGACCTGCTTCTCTAAGCCCTGGCAGTCAGCAGGGAGACTGAGCAATCTCTGCAGATGAAGTTCATCCCAGTGAGTGGAAAAGAGCTTTGAGTGGGGAGGTGATGAGAGTAAAGGCCAGAAATGTGAGGAAAGGGTTGGAGTAGGTGGAGGCTACTTTGTTGAAGGATTTGTGTTATAAGCACCATTGTGCTGAAAAGCCAAACCAAGAGAAAGAAAGAAGAAAAGGAAAGGGAGAAGCAAAAAGAAATCCAGGCAAGTGACAAAGAGTGGTATGAAGGGCAAAGAGAGAAGGACAAGTAGACGATCTCAGAGGGCAAGGTGGTCCTTTCAGATCCAAGCACTCACAAGCAAGTAAGAGGAATGGAAAGGGGGAAGTAGTCTGCACAGATGGAGACACCTTGAATTGGTGGCCAGGGGCTTTCCTTGGATGTTCAGTGAGTGGCTGAGTACAGACAAGGGTTTTCAGAGAGAAATGATTAAGTCACCTGAGTCACTAAATAGATGGCCAGCTCCTTCAGGCCTTCTGCCTCCAACCTGTGTGCCTGAAGATAGACAGTGAATGGGAGCCAAGAATAGCAACATGTTCAAGGAGATGAAGACTTGAGGGGCCAAACTTAGAGTCAAGTGACAGACTGCTTATAAACAAGAGAGAGAGAGATGTCACCTGCTTTGTCTACTCTGGGGAAGGCAGGCAAAGGAAGACCATGAAACAGCCGCCATGTAGACCACAAAGAAGTAACAGGTTTGGACATTCTCTGGTAAGTCAAGGCCACGCAGAAATACTTAGATTTATAGAAATTGGTTAATAATTAAGACCGAGATAGCCAATAAGAAGCCCTAACCACCAACCAATAGTTCAATAACTAATATAACATCCATGTGTTTATTTAGGGCTGAGAAAGACAGTGGAACCTGGAGGGACCAAGAAACTGCCAGCAACACAGTAGCTAACAAAAAGTGAGTTTCTACAGGAGTCTAGTCCCAAATTTTCCTTCCAGCCACCCCTGTCTTTGTCTCACAGAACGGACAAGAGCTATGTCCCATCCAGAGTACAGGTTGCACTAGGGAATGGATCATCCTCAGAAGTATCTGGGTTGAAAGTAGGGAGTGATTGGAGCAGAGCCCAATGGTAGAGCTCTCACCTAGCATGCATGAGGCCCTGAGTTCAGTCATAGTAGGATGGGCACACACACACACACACACACACACACACACACACACACACACACACACCACAAATGAAAAGAAAAGGATAATGGCTCCATGACTGGACCCCACCACTCCGTGCTCATCTTTACACCTTTGTCCCTCCCTGGTTTGCTTAGATTTCTTCTCATTTTGAATGTTTTAAAGAAAAGTTGAAATCAGTACTAGGGACAGGCAAGGCATGATGGAAGCCCTGGGAAAGGGACTTCCTGAGGTCTCTGGGTATCTGGACAGTTTCTGAAGTAAAAGAGAAGTCGTCGTTACCATTCTAATAAAAGACTGGTTAAATGCCTTCTTTAAAATACCTGAGGAAGCAATCTGAGGGTGGACCACAAAAAGAACTAGAAATGTTGGTAGCAAGTTGGGGAGATTCTGAGGTCTTTCCCATGAAAAAGAGGAAAAGCCAAGTTCAGGGCATCCATCCACTCTGTCCTTGAGTTTCAGCAAGGAAAACCACCAGTGGTAACAAGGGGCTGCCTTGCAAACCCTCAGCCAGAGAACTATAGCCAGAAAACTAAATATAGTTTCTGCCTGGGATATAAATAAAGTTTTATTAGAACTATTTTTGTTTATCTATCAGCTTTGGCTGCTTTTGGTGAACTTCAGGAACTGGGACAAAAGACTTTGTGGCCCCAATGACTAGAATATACACTTTCTGTCTCTAACAGGAGTTGGTGGCCCTGACTTCAGCTGTCAAAAGTGAAATACTGATACAAGGGTCTCTAATCAGAAAGGCTCTGGGGGGGCAGAGGGTGTGCCACCACATTCTTTCATCTTTAGTCACTGAATGCTCATGGGCACTTAACTGCACAGCACGCTCCCAGCCCTACCTGGAGAACAAAGGCTGAGCACAGGATCCCTTTCCATAAGAGACAATGTGGTACAAAAGAGGGCTATGCAGTCATGGTGCTGGAGGACAGAACAGTGTGAACCTATATGGATGCACAGGCTTGGGAGTTGGATGTCCTAGGAAGATGCAGTTAATCCCACCTAGGAAGAGTCAGGGAAGCCTTCTGAGAAATGATGAACTCTGACCCTTGGAGGGTTCCTAGTACAGGAGCAGCCATGATGAGCTATGGATGAGTAGTAAGCCTGTGTTATACACGGAGACCTTTAGCTTTGCATATCAGTGACCTTCCCACTTTAGCAGGTTTCATCTTGGATCACCTTTCAGGTGGGGAAAGAAACAATTGAGAGATAGAATGCAGGAAATGACAGGGCACCAGCACCTGCCTTGCCATTCTTAGGTGAGCTGCAGGTGACGGGTGCCCTGGAAGCCCCCCTGTGAAAATCATCAGGGCACAAAGTCCAATGAACAAGTGGGCCTTTGTCAATGGGCCTGGCACCTGGGCCCAGGACATAGCAACCATTTCAGCTATGGCTGAGCATGGTAGTTTTGAACTTGAAGGCATCCAACAACTTTTGCCTCTATAGCATGCATACAATAATTGTTGAAATTGCATACAGCCTTCCCTCAGACCCTAGTTTCCTAAATCAGAAGTGTAGAATTTTATTGTTGTTTTCATATTGTTGTTAAATACAGAGATATTTCATGAAAACAACCCAAATCCTAAGTCCTTCTCCTTCTACAGGTCTGCTTATGTAACTAGTCAGTCATTATCATTATCTTTATTTATGCCTAAAGGTCTGGTTTAGGTCTCTGTTGTGAAAGAAAGAAAGAAAGAAAGAAAGAAAGAAAGAAAGAAAGAAAGAAAGAAAGAGGGGGGAGAGAGAGAGAGAGAGAGAGAGAGAGAGAGAGAGAGAGAGAGAGAGAGAGAGAGAATTTGGAGGGAAAATTGATTACAGGATGGTGGGGCCTGAGTTCTGGGTATCAACCCGAGCCAGATTCAATTTCTTGCTTTTTGAGGCCTCTGCTGAGAACCTCATTTTCCTGTATCTGGTGATGGATGGGGCTGGAGTGCAACTCAGTGGTAGTTGTGTGCATTGAATGTAGAACGTCTGGATTCTATAGATAGTATGTATACAAAAGGTCAACATACCTAAAGGTGACATGGCCATTCAGCACCAAAGAGTGCCCCAGCGCCACCCTGAGACCATGAATGGTACCTTGCAGCAAGGCCTCAGACATAGGAGGGTCCCAGTTTCTTCATCTGCAAAAGTGGAAGCTGGATCTTCCCTCAAGGTCCAGGGAAGACCATTAAAGAAGATCATTTGGTCTTTTTGTTAGTTTGTTTTTATTTTTCTCTGTGTAGCTCTGGCTGTCCTGGAACTTGCTCTGTAGACCAGGCTGGCCTGGATTAGAGATCCTCTCCCTCCCGAGGCCCCCCCACACACACACACACAACCTCTGCCTCCCAGTGGTCTTTTTTTTTTATTTATTTATAATAAACCGTTTCAAGCCTTCTGCAAAACGAGCTAGATGACATCACTGGGAAGGAGCAAATGCTACTGTAAAACCTAACAGCAAAACCCCTAGAGGTGAATACAGAAGACTTCTGAGAAGCCCAGACTCCTGCAGTTTCACTCCTCAAGCAGTATGTAATCGGGACCAGGGTCTGTAGATGGCAGCCTCCTGCTAACTTCCAGACATGAAACCCTTGTCAGTGACTCGTTCTCCTCGCAAAAGGAACAAGCAAGAAAGTTGTCAGAAGTCAGACAGTTCCTAACACACTTTCAAAAGTCACATAAGTCTCCCAGGGGCCCATCACTTAGAATGTTTGGTTTTGAAAATCTAATTTATTTACAAATCATATTTCACCAAAGGAAAGATATTCCACACATATACAAGGGTAACCTGGGAAAACAAAACTTGTTGCTTGAGTGTTTAATTTGTGTATCTGAGTCATCTTTGTGATTCTCCTCCAACAAATCCACCCCATCTATTTCCTGTCTTCAGGGGTGTCTTCCATGATGCTTAGCTGTGGAACTCACAGCAAGGAAATGGGGACTGTTCCTTTTGGTGCTGTGTTCTGATCTTAATGCTTTCCTGTTGGTCTTTTGGTCTTTGATGCCCATTCTGGGGAACCTCATCTTCCTGGTTAGCCTTGACATTCAAATGTCTATGCCAGACTTTGCCTTTGTAGGCCATCAAAGATGCTCTAATTAAAACCAAGAGAGACTGCATTAAACTTCATCTGAAATGGTCATTGTAAGGTAAAAATGTTTGGTCAAAAATCAGCAATTTCCATCGATTTGATTCACATGCCAGGGCCAGTGGCAGATGCTGGGGGCAGAAATGAATACCTGACTGGCATTATAAGGACATCCAGGCAGGAACAGTGAGGTGATCAGGCCATTATCACACAGGGAACAGCTACTATATTGCAGGCAGAAGGGACTCCTTGGGGACATGAAATAGAGGTACTGGGATGTGTGTGAGGTAGGGGAAGGGAGGAGTGCAGTGTGGGGACCGAACCCCTGGGGCTGCTAAACAGAGAAGTATGGGCACACTTGGTATTCTGAGGTACAAGGAGGAGCCTAAAGTGCCTGGTTTGGGAAAGAAGGAAAAACAAGTGTGGATGAAGCATGGTGTGGGAGGAGAGTGGAGAGGCAGCAGATAGAGAGGGAACAAGATCCGAGACATGATGGAGAGGAGCTGCTCTGCCCCAAGCACACCAGCAGCCATTCAACACTCTTAATCTGACAAATGGCAAGATCAGGCTGACCATTTAGAAAAAGGATCCCCGTTGCTAGTGTAGACAATTGATTAAGCCCAGTAAGAACTGAGGCAGGACGACCAGCTGAGGTGAAAGATATAGCCTATGGTACTGGGGACAAAGCTGAACAGATCCATTGGTTTGAGTCTGGGTTCATTTGCAATGGAATCTCAGGATTAATAGTTGATTAGATGTGGAAGAGAAAAATGAAGAAGCCTGTCATGAGTGCTGGCTGCTTACTTGGGAAGAGGACTCTGGAAAAGGAGACACAGCAGAAAGGCAAGCGTTTACACTTGCACTGCTGGTGTGGTCTGTCTGAAGGCATCCATGAGGCTTGTGCAGGCAGCAGCTTTGTCTACGGATTTGATGCTCCATGGGGCGGTCCCCATAGGGGTCTGCACCAACCTTGGAGGAAGCCATATTGCCTCACTTGGCTTTTTTTACATGAGTGCTTGGGACCTGACCTCGGGTCCTTGTGCTTGCTCAGTAAACACTTTACTAACCAAACTATCTCCCTGATCCCAAGATCCAGCTTTAGTGTAAACACTGATGTTCATGAATAACAAATGAAGACATAGAGCTCAGGGCAGGAAGAGAGACACTGTTGGGGGTGTGATGCGGAGCCTGGCACCTGAAATTTAACATGCCGAGGCATTATAAGCTCAGGATTCTCAGGCTTATGTCAACACCACTAAGGAGAGCTCCAGGGACATGGCTGAGGTTCTCCACCTCTAACCACCTCCCTGCATCAGAGGGACACATCTAGAGAGGAAAAAAATGACAGCAGCTCTGGAGGCACCCTCTAGGTCTTGGTACACAAAAACTTAGGAATTACATGGTGAAAACCACAAAGAACTCACTCCTTTTTCTTTTAGCCCAAAAGCCCTGAGTGACCAAAGTAATAATTTCGCAATCAACTGACATTCACATATCTAGTGAAACCTTTCCCACAGGAAGCATCTATGGTGGAAATCTGGGGCAGGCAAGTTAAACGTACAAAATTTGCCCATGAAAACAGAATTGATTCTGTAAGGGAGAAACAAACTCAGTGTGCTAGTTCAATATTAAAAGCAGTCATAAAGACACTTGCATCAAAGACCATGGTCCACTGCAGTCAGATGTGGGGATGTCTGCTCATTGAGCTGTAGCCAAAAGATGTAGGCTAGGACAGTTATTGCCCCTATATCCTCATTATGTATACTCAGCACCTCTATTAGGGACATTACAGTGATGACCAATACCTAACAAGAGCAACTTAGGAGAAGAAGAGGAATTCATCTTGGCAGATGGTTTGAGGGTACAGTCCATGGTGGGAGGGAGTAGTGACAGGAACAGCTCGTGGCTTTGACTACAGGGCTGAGAAGTTGATTGCTCTTATCTCCACCAATCAGGAAACACAGGGGACCGGAAGTAAGGCAAGCTATCAAACTTTAAGGCCCCCTCTCTGGTCACACACTTCCTCCAATTAGACCCTAATTCTTTTTGTTACACTCTCCCCAAGCAGTATGGACCAAGAACCAAGAATTCATACACAGTTCACATTACCATGGCAATGCTTCTATTGGAGCATTCAACCCAGCCCAGTGTATCTGGCCTTAAGTAGCTACTCTGTTCTTCTGATGAACAGGGTGGTCCCTAAGGACAGAACCATAGTTGCTGCTAATTGGGGGATGCTTTTCTCTGCATTGAACCCCCACCATTTGTAATTCTTGAGCATCATTGTTTAAGCCAAATCTTGATCTTGAGATTGAGGAGATGGCTCAGTTAGTAAAGAGCTTTCTGCACAAGCATGAATATCTGAGTTCAGATCCCTGTACATCATGTAAAACAGCCAAGTGAGGTGACATACACTTGCAATTTCAATGCTGTGGAGTTAGAGACAGGTGGATCCCTGGGATCCAGTCAGCCAAGTGTTTAATTGGAGAGTTCCATGCTTGTGAGAAACTCTTTTCTCAAAAGCAAGTGTATGGCTCTGTCCTGCGGCAGGCGCCTGAGCCTCAGGTGAGCTGCGCTCCCCAACCTCCCCCATCAACCCCTGCTCGATTCTGCCTGAGCCCATCCAGGCAAGAGTGGACCTGCCCAGACCGGAAAGGCCCACCCTGAGTCTCGACACACCTCAACCCTTGTCTACACACCACCCTCTGCCATCTGGCTGCCACCAGAGGCTGAGCCCTCCACCTGCCACTGGAGAGAGAGAGAGAGACCCCACTTGCACTCTCTGGAAGAAGGGATGGGAAGAAGACAGAGTAAGAACACACTCAACAACAGAAAGACCAATATAACACCACCAGAATCTAGGGACTCCACACCAGCATGATCTGAAAAGCCCAACACAGAGGATGAAGAAGAGATGGACCTCAAAAATTATCTTAGGAATATGATTTAAAGAGGAAACAAGAAAATCCCTTAAAGAAAAAGAAGAAAAAAAACAAAAATTACATGAAATGGAGGAAAAGACAAACCAAAAAAAATTCAAGAAGTAAACAAATCTCTTAAAGAATCTAAAGAAAGCCAAGAAAAAACAACCAAACAAGTGAAGGAAGCACTCGAAACAGTTCAAGGCACAAAAGCTGAAATAGACACAATAAAGAAAACACAGAACGAGGGGATGCTGGAAATAGAAAGGCTGGATAAATGATCAGGAACTAAAGATGTGAGTATAACCAATAAAATTCAAGAGATGGAAGAGAGAATCTCAGTTGTTGAAGACTCGCTAGAGGATATACAGTCGTGAACCAAAGAAAATCTCAAGTCCAACAAATCCCTGACACAAAATATCCAGGAAATATGGGACACCGTGAAAAGGCCAAACCTAAGAATAATAGGTATAGAAGAAGGTGAAGAAATACAGCTCAAAGGTACAGAAAACATATTCAACAAAATCATAGAAGAAAACTTCCCCAACCTACAGAAGGATATGCCTATGAAAGTACAAGAAGCTTACAGAACACCAAACAGACTGGACCACAAAAAGAAGTCCCCTCAACACATAATAATCAAAACACCAAACCTACAGAATAAAGAGAAAATATTAAAACCAGAATAGGAAAAAAGGCCAAGTAACATATAAAGGCAGACCTATCAGAGTCACACCCAACTTCTCAATGGAAACTCTGAAAGCCAGAAGGTCCTGGATAGATATCCTACAAACACTAAGAGAGCATGGATGTCAACCCAGACTACTGTACCCAGAAAAACTTTCAATCACTATAGATGGAGAAAACAAGATATTCCATGACAAAACCAGACTTAAACAATACATATCCACAAATCCAGCACTACAGAAAGTTCTGGAAGGAAAACTCCAATCCAACGAAGATAACTACACTCACAAAAACATAGGGAATAGATAATCCAATTTTACCAAACACGAAAAGAAACAAGAGGGCAAAATACACACACAATGACACCACCAACAATAAATCCAAAACAAACAAGAACTAACAATCAATGGACATTAATATCCCTCAATGTCAATGGTCTTAACCTGCCCATAAAAAGATATAGGCTAACAGAATGGATATGAAGACAGAATACATCCTTCTGCTGTATACAAGAAACACACCTCAACTTCAAAGACAGGCATTACCTCAGAGTAAAGAGTTGGGAAAAGATTTTCCAATAAAATGGGCCCAGGAAACAAGCTGGTGTAGCAATCCTAATATCTAACAAATTAGACATCAAACTAAAATCAATCAAAAGAGATGAAGAAGGGCATTTCATACTCATCACAGGAAAAGTCCATCAAGATGAAGTCTCAATCCTGAACATCTATGCCCCAAATACGAAGGCACCCACATTTGTAAAAGAAACATTACTAAAGCTCAAAACACACATAAAACCACACACACTTATAGTAGGAGACTTCAACACCCAGCTTTCACCGCTAGACAGGACCTCCAGACAGAAACTTAACAAAGAAACAAAGGATCTAACAGAATTTAGACCCAACAGGGTTTAACAGATATCTATAGAACATTCCATCCAAACACAAAAGAATATACCTTTTTCTCAGTGCCACATGGAACCTTTTCTAAAATTGACCACATAGTTGGCAACAAAGCAAAACTCCACAGATACAAAAGAATTGAAATAACCCCCTGTATCTTATCAGATCACCATGCTTTAAAGTTAGAATACAAAGTAATACAAATTGCAGAAAATCTACAAACTTGTGGAAATTGAATAACACCCAATTGCACCATTCCTGGGATGAGGAAGAAATGAAAAAAGAAATTAAAGACTTCCTAGAAATTAATGAGAATGTAGAACCAACATATCCAAACTTATGGTACACTCTGAAAGCAGTGCTAAGAGGAAAGTTCATAGTACTATGTGCCCACATGAAGAAACTGGAAAAAAGTCACACTAGAGAATTAACAGAACAACTGAAAGCTTTAGAGCAAAAAGAAGCAAACTCACCACAGAGGAGTAATGCCAGGAAATAATCAAACTGAGGGTTGAAATCAATAAAGTAGAAACTAGGAAAACATTACAAAGAATCAATGAAACAAAGAGTTGGTTCTTTGAGAAGATCAACAAGATTGACAAACCTCTAGCCAAACTAACCAAAAGGCAGAGAGAGAGCATGCTAATTAACAAAATCAGAAATAAAAAGGGGGATATAACAATGGACACTGAGGAAATCCAGAGAATCATCAGGTCATACTTTAAAAAACTATACTCCACAAAATTCGAAAATTTAAAAGAAATGGACAATTTTCTGGATAGATATAACTTACCAAAATTAAACCAAGAACAGATAAGCAGTTTAAATTGATCTATAACCCCTAATGAAATAGCAGCAGTCATCAAACCCTCCCAACCAAAAGCCCAGGGCCAGATGGCTTCACTGAAGAATTCTACCAGAAATTCAAGCAAGAGCTAATACCAGTACTCCTGTTCCACACAATAGAAGCAGAAGGGACATTGCCGAACTCTTTTTACAAGGCTACAATCACTTTGATACCCAAGCCACACAAAGATACAACTAAAAAAGAGAACTACAGACCAATATCCCTCATGAACATCGATGCAAAAATACTCAACAAAATATTGGCCAATCGAATCCAAGAACACATCAGAAAAATCATCCACTATGATCAAGTAGACTTCATCCCAGGGATGCAAGGATAGCTCAACATATGAAAATCCATCAATGTAACCCATCATATAAACAAACTGAAAAAGAAAACCACATGATCGTCTCACTAGATGCTGAAAAAGCCTTTGACAAAATCCAACATCTCTTCATGATAAAGATCTTGGAGAGAACAGGAATAACAGGAACATATCTAAATATGATAAAAGCAATATACACCAAACCAATAGCCAACATCAAACTAAATGGAGAGAAACTCAAAGCGATTCCTCTAAAATCAGGAACAAGACAAGGCTGTCCACTCTCTCCATATCTCTTCAATATTGTACTTGAAGTTCTAGCTAGAGCAGTAAGACAAGAAAGGGAGATCAAAGGGATACAAATTGGAAAGGAAGAAGTCAAACTTTCACTATTTGCAGATGATATGATAGTCTACATAAGTGACCCGAAAAACTCTACCAGGGAACTCCTACAGCTGATAAACACCTTCAATAAAGTAGCAGGATACAAAATTAACTCAAAAAAATCAGTAGCCCTACTATATACAGATGATAAATGCAATGAGAAAGAAATCAGAGAAACATCACCCTTCACAATAACCACAAGCAACATAAAATATCTTGGGGTAACACTAACCAAAAAAGTGAAAGACATGTACAGTAAGAACTTTCTTTAAAGAAAGAAATTAAAGAAAATACCAGAAAATGGAAAGATCTCCCATGCTCTTGGATAGGTAGAATCAACATAGTAAAAATGGCAATCTTGCCAAAAGTAATCTACAGATTCAACGCAATCCCCATCAAAATCCCAAAACAGTTCTTCACAGACCTTGAAAGAACAATACTCAACTTTATATGGAAAAACAAAAAACCCAGGATAGCCAAAACAACTCTGTATAATAAAGGATCTTCTGGAGGCATCACCATTACAGCTTGGTATTGGCACAAATATAGACAGATAGACCAATGGAATCGAATTGAAAACCCTGGTATTAAACCACACACCTATGAACAACTTATTTTTTGACAAAGATGTTAAATCTATACAATGGAAAAAAGATAGCATCTTCAACAAATGGTGCTGGCACAACTGGGATTCAGACATGCAGAAGATTGCAGATAGATCCGTATCTGTCACCATGCACAAAACTTAAGTACAAATGGATCAAAGATCTCAACATAAATCCAGCCATACTGAATCTTCTAGAAGAGAAAGTGGGAGATACCCTTGAACGAATTGGCACAGGAGACTGCTTCTTGAACATTGCACCAGTAGCACAGACATTGAGATCTGCAATTAATAAAGTAGACCTCCTGAAACTGAGAAGCTTCTATGAGGCAAAGGACACAGTCAGTAAGACAAAACAACAGCCGACAGAATGGGAAAAGATCTTCAACAACCCCACATCTGACAGAGGGCTGATTTCCAAAATATACAAGAACTCAAGAAGCTAGCCACCAAAACACCAAACAATGAAATTAAAAAGTGGTGTGCAGAACTAAAAAGAGAATTCTCAACAGAGGAATCTGAAATGGCTGAAAGACACTTAAGAAAGTGTTCAAAATCCTTGTCCTTCAGAGAAATACAACTCAAAACAACTCTGAGATACCATCTTACACTGGCCAGATGGCTAAAATCAAAAACACCAATGACAATCTATGCTGGAGAGGATGTGGAGAAAAAGGAACACTCCTCCATTGCTGGTGGGAGTGCAAACTTGTAAGACCACTTTGGAAATCAGTATGGCAGTTACTCAGAAAAAATGAGAATCAGTCTACCTCAAGATCCAGCAATTCCTCTCTTTGGCATATACCCAAATAATGCACATCCATACAACAAGGACATATGTTCAACCATGTTCATAGCAGCATTGTTTGTAATAGCCAGAACCTGGAAGCAACCCAGATGCCCCTCAACTGAAGAATGGATAGAGAAAATGTGGTACATTTATACAATGGAGTACTACTCAGCAGAAAAAAGCAATGGAATCTTGAAATCTGCAGGCAAATGGATGGAACTAGAAGAAACCATCCTGAGTGAGGTAATCCAGTCACAAAAAGACAAACATGGCATGTACTCACTCATATATGAATTTTAGACATACAGCAAAGGATTACCAGCCTACAATCCTTTTCACCAAAGAAACTAGGAAACAAAAAGAACTCTAAGTGAAAAATGCATGGACCCCAGGAATGAGAAGGGGCAGGAACTCCTGAGCTAACTGGGAGCATGAGGGTAGAGGAGAGGGAGTGGCCAGAATGAGAGGAGGAAAAGAGGAGAGGAGAGGAGGAAATGGAGGAGCAGAAATATTGAGTTGGAGGAAGAATAGAGGAGAGCAAGATGAGAGATACTGTATTAGAGGGAGCCATTATGGGTCCGAGGAGAGTTCTGGCACTAGGGAGATTTCCAGAGACCTGCAAGGATGACACGAACTGACAATCTAGGCAATGGTGGAGAGGATAACCTAAATGCCCTTCCCCTATAATGAGACTGATGACTAATTTTTATGCCATCCTAGAGCCCTCATCCAGTGGCTGATGGAAGCAGAAGCAGACACCCACAGATACTGAACTGAACTCTGGAACTTAGTTACAGAGAGGGAGGAATGAAGATCAAAGGGGTCAGTGCCAGGCTGTTGAAATCCACAGAAACAGCTGGCCTGTACAAGGGGGAGCACATGGACCCCCGACTGCTGTCTGGGAGGCCAGCACAGGACTGATCCAGACCCCTGAACATGGATGTCAATTAGGAGGCCTCCACACTCTATGGGGCCCCTAGTAGTGGATTAGCATTTTTCCCTGGTGTAAGAAGGGACTCTGAGAGCCCATCCCACGTGAAGGACACATGGGGGAGGGCCTAGGCCTGGCCCAGGATGATGTGGTGGACTTTGGGGAGCCCCTGTGGACTTTGAGGGCCCTACCCTGCCTGGGGAGTGGAGGGTGAATGGGGTGGGGGGTAAGTGGGAGTAGTGGGGTAGGGGGAGAGGAGGGAGAGGGAGAAGGGATTGACATGTGAAGCAAGCTTGTTCCTATTTTGAACTAATAAAAAAATTACAAAAAAAAGCAAGTAGATCGCACCTGGAATATCACACACACACACACACACACACACACACACACACACACACACACACACACACACTTACTCTCAGTTTCTCTCATGGTCAATCTTTTAACATGAAAAAGACTTCAGGACACCAGCCTTAAAATAATTTTAGGAAAACAAAGATGGTTTAAGATGGCTCACTCAGGGCAGAGGGAGGAGGAAGAACGCCTTCACTCTCAGAGTGAGGCTTCAGGACAGAGCGGTATGGAAGGGAAAGAGCAGCAGTAGCAGGCCCCTGATTTGGGATTCACTGGCTCACATGCATCTCTTCTGATAAGCTGCAAAATCTAAAACTCCTTATTAAATGTCAGATAAATCGGCTGGCCTGGGGCGAAGCCTCTGAACGGATGGAGAGTGCTGCAGTCCGGTTCTTTGTAATTGATGGGCTCTGAAAAAGCAGAACCAATCCAGGCTGATTGCAGATGAAATGACTCCAGCCAGCAAAGTTCAAACAAGAAATATGTGAACTTTAAAGTACTTGAACACAAATCAAGACAGTGAGTTTTTATAAAAATCTTTACTAGCTCAAACTGCTGAAGCTCACAATGACCTTTATTCTTTGGGGTGAGAAGCTGGTGGGACAGAAAATGCACTCTCCATATATCAGGTAGAGCCATGGGAGAAGAGCAGGGAGGGGCACCTGCCACCATCCCACTCCAGGCCCTCCCACACAGTACCTACGGGGACCTGGGAGTGAAGGTTTGGTGGAAACAGAACCCCCTACTTCCATTGTTCCATCGGACTGAACCTTATGCTTTTTGTAGGATGTTGGATGGGGCTTCCAATATGCTCCTTGGACAAGGGACCCCGGACTGGGCTACAGATCTGGCTTCTTGTCCATGTCCAGACATAGTGGTCTCCAAACCAATACCAGTTGAACTCAGTAAAGAAACATTCATGGGTGTGGTAACCATAGGACTCAACAGGTGTGGATCTATGCCCTGTGCCAGCCTCCATCCTTCCTGAGAGGAAGTATCCTTACATCCTTTTGGCAGATAAGAAAATGGAAGTTTCTGGAGGACTGTGACTATGCAAAGATAGAATTGGGTTTTGGGTGTCATTTTTGGATTCTGATCTCCTGTACATTCTTCCACCCTGAGTGTGTCCCTTCATGACACCAAGTGGACATTATGTGCAGTCTTATCCTACATGGGGGTCTTCCTTACTAGATTTCATCATCATCACCAGAGCTAAAGGAGATGGTCCAAACCAACCCCAGGCCATCTGGCTCCAATGCTCAGGAGTGTGAGGGATGTGGGCATCTGAGGGAAAACAGGGATACTAGACTAAGGCAGAATGTTTGTGTTGGAAGAACTGGTAGTGCTGTTATGCTAGAGTCTGTGGTACAAACAAGTTCAGATGCAGGACGTAAAGGAGCTATGTGCACTGAGCCAGAGATCACTTTATTATTCATTCTAATCTTCACCAAGCATTGAGGTAGCTCTGGAGACTGCACTAGGCACTAGGCACAGACATTGCCATGAAGTAATGTTTCAAGCTTATGGGTTTGGGCATAAACATAAGTAAAGCAGGATAACTTTCTGGCATTGTCTAGATATTACATTCTGACCTGTTTGTGGCTGTCAACAGCCATTGACATCAAAGCCCGAACTATCTATCTCAAAGTATGGATCCCAATCCAGGCATGGCATAGAGCATGTCTCTAATCTTAGCTCTTGAGAGACTGAAGCAAGAGGATCTTGAGTTTGGGGCCAGCCTAGGCTACCCATTGGGTTCCCATTTCAAAAAATAAAAAGTGGAAAGGTTTAAGCAGGAATTGGGGGGGGGGTGGAAGAGAGGAGGAGGAACAGGGAAGGGTTAACCAAAGATAAATGCATATAAAAATGCCAGAAGGAATCCTGCTACTTTGTAAGTTAATTAAAATAATAGAAATCAAATGATAAAATAAGAATACCATCAAAATCTAGATTTAGATACTACTTGGCTTTCAAATAAGAAACAGATCATTTCTTCAGCACAAATGTATTCCAAATGATAGATGAACATATTTATACTAAAATTTCTTATTTGTATATCTGAGAGTCAAGTCTTACTAGGCATCCTGTATTTTTGTTTGCAAAAAAAAAAAAAATCCTACTTTAAACCTGAATGATCTTTAACCTTTAACTGTTTTACAAAAGCGCCTGTGAAAGGGCTGGGGCAGGTCACCCACAGAGCAAGAGAGACACTCTGAGGCCAACAGTCAAGGCTCAGGGACCCTGTCCAAGGTCTTTTCTGCTCCACAAGGCTGCCTTCTGTGAACCCAGTGGAAGGGGTCTGGATCTAGGAACAAGGTCACAGATGAATCAAACCATTCGGTTTCCTAGTTGCCACAGAAGCACTGAAACGAGGTGAACCAACAGGCAACACACCATCCTTAATCCTGGTGGGAAAAGGAAGAATTTTGATAGTGAAATTCCCCAGGATTCAAGGCTACTCTGGCCCTAGAATCAAAGACCATAGCTACAATAGGAAGCAGGTAAGCCCCAGGACTCTCCCTGCCCCACCCCCAGCCCATCATTGTAGCAGGTGCACAGCAGTCCATAAGGGCAGCATTTGGTGAAATGCTTCAGGGAAAATCAAAAAGTAATATCGCCACAGCTTAGGGGAAATCCCATTTCTTTTGCAGAGCAGCCTCTTGAGAGATGGTGGCCTGTGTCAATGTGCCTTTATCTGAATACATTCCATTTGGGAAGGAGCAGGAAGAAGGCCCAGCCTCCGCAGGTAACTCAATCAGATTCTTTGCCATTCACAGGGATATCTGTTACCATGAGCCTCTCTGGGCAGCAAGGGGATTAGCAGAAGGATCACCTGCCACTTACTGAGTGTCACCCAGAAAGAAATGGCCTCATGACCAGCCCTGCTTAATCAGGTCCTAGAGGGCTGTTCTCAAAAGGAAGAGTGACAGCAGCATTTCTAGGCATGTTTTAAACTGTCCCTCATTTCAGGGACAAGGACTTAGCACAGAGAGACAGCAATGTCAACAGTGGCCACTGGAGGAATTTCTGACAAGTGGCTCTTTGTTAAATGACCAGTGGATGATGGGCATTGATAGGGAAGCTCCAGGCACTCTTAAATCACCCCCAAAGCCCGTATCTGAGGGCTAGGGATAGAGTTAAGTGGCAGAGCTCTTGTCTAGTATGAGATGCTCTTATTGCCAGCACTGTAAGGTGTTTTCTTTTTATTTTAAATTTAAAAATCCAGCTTCCGTACGCATCAATTTGGAGCCAAGATGATCTGCTCATCAAAACTGCACATTCCAGTTTTACATCACATTTGACAAAAGGAGGAACCAAGAGCAGGCCAGGCCAACTTCTGAGCCTGGGCAGCCACATCAGACCCGTGCTTTCCTCACAAATGGTTCAGCCTTCATGGAAACCAAGAAGCAGGGTGGTCTGAAGAAAGGACTGATCCCAAGTCATACACGGCCTACACCAACAGTCAGCAAAATATGGCAAATGCCCAAAGCCACACTAATGGCTTTCTTATAAGTAAAGTCTTATTTGGTAGCAACCATGTGGATCATGTACATGCTCTTAGCTGCTGTTTCCAACTATGATGGTGGTGTTGAATGTATAGGTGGAAACCATATGGCCCACAAATATCTTCCAAGAAGAAGAAGAGGAACAAGAAGAAGAAGAAGAAGAAGAAGAAGAAGAAGAAGAAGAAGAAGAAGAAGAAGAAGAAGAAGAACAACAACAACAACAACAACAAGAGGAAGAGGAAGAGGAAGAGGAGGGAGAGGAGGAGGAGAAGGAGGAAGAAGAAGAGGAGGAGGAAGAGGAGGAGGAAGAGGAGGAGGAGGAGGCTTGGCCTTGGCCTACACTCTTCTTAGGGTATATCTCACAATTCTGTTGAGACTCACTCAGATCAGTATTGTGGTGGGTGGGAGGGGGGAGCAGGGTGTCATGTTTTTATGTATTGAAAGTCCCAAAATATCAGAGGAGGAAGTCCTGAAGAGGAAGCCTCCAAATACCAACAGAATTCCAGGTAGACTTACCTCAACTACGTTTTTCTTCCACAAACAATCCCGAGTTAATCAAAAGGGACACTGAGTCTGCTTTTATTTTTTATTTTCCTTATAAGTAGACTGGTTAGGGCCAGAAAAGTCATGGATCACGGAGGAGAACCTCCAACTGACCCTTAAGTCATTCTGTAACTATGTTCCAAACATTTTCCTTATACCCACAGGTAAGTGTAATGCTCACTCCTCATCAAGGAAACTTCTCTTTGCAACAAATGTTAATCATTATTACAAGACCACAACCTATCGAAATGGAGTGTTGTAGAGCCCGGTCCCAATAAATATATCTCCAGCACAATGCCTGCACATAAGGTTCAAGGATCATTTTGGAAGAGGGGGCAGAGAAATTGTAAGAAGCAGAGGAACAAAAAGTTTGCTGTGAGGTTGTGTCTCCTAGAAATGTCAGAGAAGCTACACCCATGATGTCTCATCAGCATGGCTACCTAAACATGGCTACCTGCATATGAAAGCACCAACAGATGTATTAACATAGAAGGGGAAAGCCCTCAACTCCAGAAAAAGAACTGTAGACAACTAAGGGATGCTGAAAGGTAGAGAAATAATCTTCCCCAGGGAAGAGCACACTGATGGGTTATCCAATACCAAATGATCAGTCCTGGAAACATACACATCCAAGTAGCATTATACAGACTGAGCAGGCTGTATTTATATATTTAGGAATACACACACACACACACACACACACACACACACACACACACACACACATTAAAGTAAAAAGAGGCCATGAATTTGAAAGAGAACAAGAGAGGTGGGGTGCATGGAAAGGTTTGGAGGAAAGAAAGGGGAGGGAGAAACAGATGTAATTATATCATAATCAAAACTTTTTTTTTTGGTTTTTCGAGACAGGGTTTCTTTGTATTGCTTTGGTGCCTGTCCTGGAACTCGCCCTGTAGACAAGGCTGGATTCGAACTCACAGAGATCCACCTGCCTCTGCCTCCCAAGTACTGCAATTAAAGGTGTGTGCCGCCAATGCCCGGCTAATCAAAACATTTTTAAAAATTAAGTAGAATATTGGTTAGCCTCGAATCTCAGGTAGCACTCTGGCTGTCAATGAAATGAAGAGAGGCCATTTCTATCCTTGAATCTGAAACCACCACCATTGTGCCAGGCTGCCTTGGATCCTCTCTCCCAGTTTCCCACAGGACTCTTTCTGTGCCACTGTCTTCAACCTTCAGCACAAAGACTGCCACCAGGATCTTGCCCCCACACCCATGGTCCTCTTTCAGGTGGAACAGCTGAAGTTCTACAAGCATACCTACTGACAGGCTGCACTCTGCCTTCCTATATACAGACCCCTCCCCCACCTGTCATGGAAGTATCTTTTCCAGTATCTCTCAATTCCTCCATGGAGATAGCTCCCCCAGTCTGCCCTGTATCTCTTGAACAAGGCTTCCAAACCTCCATGATAGGGCTGGTCAAATCTATTTCACACCAGCGTTACCTATAGCCAGGGAAGCTTCGGACACCATAGCGTCATGGCTTCCACTATTCTCCAGTGGGTATGGCAGAAGTGTGGAAATGGTGAAGACATTGAATTATGGAGACTCTGTCCACAAGCTTCTGGGATCACTTCCAACCAATTGCCTATTGACAGGTCGGTGGGCACCCCAAAAGTGATTCTGTCCTTGTGCCTTGGACAGTACAAAAAAGGGGAGAGTAGACCTTCAGTGGTCAGAGCAGAGCCAAGAAGAAAAGCCCATCAAAGGTGATAGTGGCTTCACAGAATGTCTGAGCCAAGGTGGTTAGTGGCATGTGAACTGAAATTATATTAAGAGACTCCAGAGCCCCCTCAGCATGTACCTTGTGGATGATAGCCACCTTAGTCCAGGAGAAAGGACTGCTTCCACTGTGTCAGATAAACAAGGAGGATACAGGTTCCCAGGACATTCTCAGTCAAAACACATTTCCCAGGTACCTATTATAAGCCAGGCACTGAGAGGAAGGGGTGAGCAACAGACCTGGCTACTCATCATCCCTTAGTAGACCCAGAAAAATGTGATCCTGGATGTCAGCAGGATTAGCAGAATCGTCACTCTCTTTTCTAGCCTCTAGGACATGTGGCCCTGGCATCTTCCAAGGACCATCTGGGGACAGGAGAGACACAAAGATAACTTGGCAACTTGTCTGAATGTTCTCCTAGAGTCAACTATAACCATCAGTTTTGCATTACTATGACAAAACACCAGAAAAAAAATGAACTTAAAAAGAAAAAAGGTTTGTTTTGGCTCCTGGTTTCAGAGGTTTTCATCCATGCTCACTTTGCTCTGCTATTTTGGGCCTGTGGTTGTTCAGGACATGTCAGGAACACATAACATAGGAGGCATGTTTACCTCTTGGCAACCAGGAAGTAGAAAGAGAAATAGGAAGGGACAGCTCCTTCAAGGGCACACCTCAGTGACCTCACTTCCCTCTAATAGGGGTGCACTTCTTAAATGTGCCACCACCTCACAAAATAGTGTCATCAGTTAGAGACCAAGACCTAGCATATGAGCCTTGGTGGGTGTTTCAGATCCAAGCCATAGTACCCCCATACATTCATACCTTTGGTAGCTGTCCTTCTTTCCAGGTTAGAATTTTCAGGGAAAAAAAGTCATACTGAACCTGAAAGTGGCAAGGTTCAGGAGTCACTGGGAAATCCTTACGTGCTCTGATGCCAAAGACAAGAAGCACATGCAGGAGACTGACCCAGCAGTGAGCCAGAGTCTCAGAATAGTCCAGCCCCTTGAACAGCTTTCTTTGAGGTTTAAGATAGCTACCAAGTAGCTCAGTAGCCAGAGTCCATAATGGCCTATGTGTTAAACTGCTGTCCAGAAAGGACTCCAAGCCACATCCTGGAATGGAAACTGCCAAAAGTGATAATAAAGTATTGGCTTAGATTGTTAAAGGTGACACTTAGATCATTAGTACTAGTCAGGGCACCTCTGCAGAGTTGATATTCCCCAGGCTCTTAGTGGCATGTGGACAGAGATGATGCTAACTGACTCAGAGCCCCCAGTCACTCACCCTCACCAGTCAGGCTTCCTTGACTGTCTCTAGTTGGGAAGTGTGCCTTAATGAGAGAAGTGGTTGGTTTGATGGATTAGCCAAAATTTTCCAAGGTTATCATAATTACTACTGTCCATGAGGCCTACTGAGGACAGAGCATATCCAAGTAGCCCTAGGGTCCCCTAAGCCCAGACCTCTTGGTAAATGAACCCCTGGCCTTGTTCCCATTACCGCTGAGATCATCTCCTCCTGCCCTAGACTCTACCTTAACCTTTTCTTCTCTCTGGATAGGTAACTGTGAGGCTGTATGATGCTGGGTATACATAAAGGAAGCCCTTTATGTATCCTTGATGGGAAATCCCATCTAATGTGTTGCCCAAGTTAAGGAGCCTGGCTTCGTAGGTTGCCATCTGCTAGGAGGAGCTGAATAGGAAAGCCCCACTGTCCTTATTCTTGTCCCATTGATGGTTATGTTTCAGACACAAACCTTAGGTATAAGCTGTTAACTATATACTGATTTTTAACTGGTGGGACCAGAGGCACTGGGGTAACCTGGCTTTCCATGAAGTCTATGTACCGAAATTCCTTCTTTCTCAGTAGCCTCAAACCCTAAGCTCTGTCACAGTCCATCTTAGGCCTGTGATCTAAATGGTTCTGTGACTTTTCCAGAGACCATCCCCATCTGATGCTGTGCCCAGGAAGCCTCAGGTAGGGTATCTTGCAAAGGGCACTTTGGAGACTGGCTGTTGACAGTGAGAGGATGCTTTCAGCTCTGTCCCATAGCAAGAACCTCTGCTCTGCGTGCTATGGGGTCCCTGATGGCTATACAGGATCACCATGGCTAACCCCCTCTGGGACAGTTGTCAGTAACAGATGCCCAGATCTGTCAGATTCCCTCAGTACACACAGCCAAGGCCACCCCAAAACTCTCTACATCTGTGGCCCCTCTTCCTCCTCCCTTCCCTCCAAGCCGGCCAGCCAGCCAAGCATGTGGCATTCCCTGTTGCCAGGAAGCAGAAAATACCTAACCTCCTTCAACCACTGTTTCTTGTCCCTTTCTCTCCCATTAGTTCTTGTGCCAATCTCTGCCTTTAACGGGAACCTCAACTCCACTGAGGAATCCAAACCCTCCCTTCTAGTGCCCTCCTCCTCTTCCTCTTCCCTTTCCCTCCTCATTTCTCTCAATTTTTCCTTTTTTCCTATCTTTTACAGGTAATTGTGAGCCGGAGGGAAAGCCCTAGAGTATTCAGTTCCAAACACTGAGCAGCAGTTCTCAGAAGGGCACAAAGGATCGAGGTGAATGTCACATTGAGTAGGCTCCAGCTGCACCTGCCGGCTGCCCCAGCCCCTCCGGTTCATCTGGGGGTCACCAAGCACTCGCAGATTCTCGGATGGCAAGGAGCGCTACTATGTTTTCAGTTCACAGTGAGATTAAATCTACAACGTTTGACCCGTCTAATTTATTTTGTGGCTGACAGAGCAAAGAGAGCCCATAAGAAGCCCTGGATTCATTCTTCCTTCAAACAAAACACCATGGAATCTGGAGGAAGCCGTTGCAGCTGGATGCTTCATTCTGGGCCCAGACAAGCTAACGAATGTGTAAGAATGATCGGAAAACAGGGCCTGGGCCATGGTCCAGCAGCCCTGGAGTTGGTGTCGGACCCCTTGAACTACAGACTTGAGTTGATTCCCAAGGGCAGTGTGGTGGCCTTTTTAGGCTTGAGCATTGACTCAGACCACCAACTTCAACAAAGTCAGACTGTGACCTGAAGTTCATTCCAATTTGGGTGACTCTACTGTTCTTTTTGTCTCCTACTTCCTCTGCCTACCCATGGCCAAGGCATCTCTTTATCTCAACCAAAGCTATCCAGTCCTCTTTTCCCCCTCCTGCTCTATACTTATACTGCCCTTTCCCTCCAGGTAAGAAAGTGCTTGGAAACAGTACTGGGTTTGGGAAATTAAGCTGCACTTCATTCTTGTCAACCTAACACCTCCAAGAGGCACAGACTCGGTCCTAAGATCACAGATCAAACCCCAGTAAATAGGTACTAACCAAATGTACAGGCTGGGTGGGGGCCTGACTATCGGCTGCGATCCCTTAGACCACCTGAGATGTACCTTTGATCTCAGATAAAGCTTTGGTAGCAGGGATACCAAAGTGTTGGGTGTTGAGTGGGCAGTGGGGCTCCAAGGGGCTACTAGGAAGGCTGGAAGGCAGGCTACAGAAGAACGCAGGCCTTTAAGGCAAGCAGGGCTTGTGGGTACCAGGACAGTTGCACAAGTGTGTGAAACATTAGCATGGTCAAGCAGTTTCAGAGCCCTTCACATGCAGCAGAAAGATTGACCTAGAGAATGGATGGCCATCTAAGTCACATAGAGAAGGGTAGTGAGGGAGCCACATCTACTTTTAAAGTCACCTGTGAGTCCCTTCAGCAAATGTGCTGTGGCAAGGGCCACGATGAGAAATACAACCCAGCAGGGTTGGTGAGCCATGGACACTGACCCCTCCATCAGGAAGCCAGGGAGGAGCTCCCTGCCAGAGGAAGGGAAGGAAAAGATGTTGGGCGTTGGACGAGTTATAAAATGAAAAGGAGACTGGCCTCCAGGGTGGTAAGGGATGTGAACTAGTTAGGGATACTTTTCAGGTCCTGTGGTGTGGTGGCTATCCTTGGCTGTCAGCTTGACTATATATGAAATGAACTACAATCCAGAAATAGAGGCACACCTGTGATCTGGATCTTGAAGCCAGATGAGACACAACTTTAATCCAGATCTTGAGGCAGGAAGGCACACATTTAATCTGGGCCACACCTTCTGCTGGGAGCCTATATAAGGACAATGGAAGAAGGAAGGATTGGTTCTTTCACTGCCTGCCCTCACCTTGTCAGTACATCCGTTCCTTCACTGACATTGGAGCCTACTTCTCTGGGATTCCAGCACACACAGAAGACCAGCTGAAACACTCAGCCTTATGGAACTAAGCAACTACTAGATTCTTGGACTTTCCATTCACAGCTAGCCATTGTTGGAATACAGCCTGTAAGTCATTGCAATTCCCATATATATATGGAGAGAGAGAGAGAGAGAGAGAGAGAGAGAGAGAGAGAGAGATATTCATTTCATAACTGCTGTGACTCTAGAGAACCCTGATTAATATACATGGACAGAGGTCAGTGCTGCTCAAGAAAAAATAAGAGAGGGAAGAGCTTCAATGGAGTCCAGGAAAGGCAGGTAAGTGTGTGTCATTAAAAGAGGAGGGTGACAGAGAGGACAATGAGAACTCCCAGTCTTCGCTGAGAATTAGCCAAGGCATTTTATATTTATATTACCTTATTCAACCCACATGGCAACTAGGTGAGGTGGTATTGCTTTATCTTGCATTTCACAGATGAAGATGTGAAAGTTAAAACAAGTGAAAGAATTTGTTCTCACACATAAGAAAGTGTTCAACATCCTTAGCCATCAGGGAAATTCAAATCAAAACAACTCTGAGATACCATCTTACTCCTGTCAGAATGGCCAAAATCAAAAACACCAATGACAGTTTATGCTGGAGAGGATGTGGAGAAAGGAGAACACTTCTCCACTGCTGGTGGGAGTGCCAACTTGTACAGCCACTTTGGAAATCAGTATGGTGACTTCTCAAGAAAATGGGAATGAGTCTACCACAAGATCCAGCAATTCCACTCTTAGGAATATACCCAAAGAAGCACATTCATACAACAAGGATATCTGTTCAATGATGCTCATAGCAGCACTATTTGTAATAGCCAGAAACTGGAAGCAGCCTAGATGCCCCTCAACTGAAGAATGGATAGAGAAAATGTAGTACATTTACATAATGGAGTACTACTCAATGGAAAAAAAAACAATGGAATCTTGAAATTTGCAGGAAAATGGATGGAACTAGAAGAAACCATTCTGAGTGAGGTAACCCAATCACAAAAAGACAAACATGTCATGTACTCACACATATGCAGATTTTAGACATGGAGTAAAGGATTGCCAGCCTACAATCCACACTGCCAGAGAAGCTAATAAACAAGGAGGACCCTAAGAGAGACATACATGGCCCCCTGGAGAAGGGGAAAGGGTCAAGATCTCCTGAGAAAATTGGGAGCACAGAAAGAGGGGGGGAGGGAGCTAGGAGAATGAGAAGGGGAGAAGAGGAGGGATGCAGAAGACATGAGGGAGCAGAAAGGTTAAGTCAGGGTAGAATAGATGATAACAAGAATGGAGATACCATAATAGAGGGAGACATTTTTGATTTACAGAGAAATCAGGCACTAGGGAAATGTCTGGAGATCTATAAAGATGACACCAGCTAACAATCTAAGCAACAGAAGAGAGGCTACCTTAAATGCACTCCCCTGATAATGAGATTGATGACTGACTTATATGCCATCCTATAGCCTTCATCCAGCAGCTGGTGGAAGTAGAAGCAGACACCCACAACTAATCATCGAACTGAACTGGAATCCAGATGCAGAGAAGGATGAGTGAAGAGCAAAGGGGTCCAGACCAAGCTGGTGAAACATACACAAACAGCTGACCTGAACATTGGGGAACTCTTGCTCCCCAGACTGATAGCTGGAATACCAGCATGGGACTGATCCAGACCCCAGGATCATGGGTTTCAGTGAGGAAACCTCGGAAATCTATGGGACCTCCTGTAAAAGTTCAGTACTTATCCCTAGCATAGGTGTGGACTTTGGAAGCCCATTCCACATAGAGAAATACTCCCTGAGCCAAGACACACAGGGGTGGGCCTAGGCCCTATCCCAAAGGATACAATAGACTCTGAAGACACCATATGGAAGGCCTCACCATCCAGGGGGAGCAGAAAGGATATGTGATAGATAGGGTTTTGGGGGGGTGGCGGTAGGGGAGGACGGGAGGGAGAAGGGATTATCATGTAAAACAATCTTGTTTCTAATTCAAATAAAAAACATCTGCAAAAAAAACCTGCATAAAGTAAAAAAAAAAAAAAGAATTTGCTCTCAGTAACAAAATAAAAGCATAAGGGTCAGGAGGTGGGCACGGTGGTATGGTTCGTGCTAGCATTCAAGAGCCAAAAGCTATCAGATCATAGGTTCAAGGCCAGCCCGGGCTACAGATCAAGAAAGAAACATCAACTGACTGGTTGATCTTTTTAAAGCAATGGGAGTGGGATCTATATTTATTCCTGTTTCTAGGCCTTGGGTTCTCAGCTACCACCAGATGACCCTATAAGTACAAACTCATAGATGTAAATCCAGAATTAGAAACTGAGATTTGGGGTATCCCTACCCTATACATTAGGTCCCCAGGAGGAAGGTATTTACAAAGGCCAGTGGATACAGACCTCTCAGGTACCGAGCCCCAGACTTGCTGAGTCAGACCCTTCTCAGCTCAGCCTCAGGGTTCCAGGCTCATGCACAGACACTCTGAGAACACTGTGGATAGCATGAGCTACAGCCCATGAACCAGAGCTCTGCTGAGATACATGTGCCCCCTGAGACCCAAACGTGAATCTCAGCCCAGGCTGGGCAACACCATGTATTAATTATAGCACATGATTATGACATTCCACTCAGGGGCTTTCTGGAAATAAAGGCCACCATATTCTGTCCCCAAGGCCATTCCTCAGGCTCATATTTTTTACCTGAAGTTGTGTCTAAGGTATGAAATTAAAGGCAGACCAGCCTTTGCACTGGTGGCATTCAACAGTAAGGAGGCCATGCTATTACTGGCCCATCTCTAAAGTGCTGCTCTGTGAACTAGAGGATGGAACAAGAGCACAGAAGTATTCAACCCAGGGATGTTCTTGGAACTGCATGCTCTGAAGAGGGTCTGGTCACATACATGCATACACACATACACACACACACACACACACACACACACACACACACACACACACACGTGCACAGATATACACATACAGACACTGACACACTTGTATGCACACATGTATACACATACACACACATATGCACACACATACACATATACAGACACTGACACACTCATATGCACACACATGGTACACACACAACATGCATGCACACAGACACACATAGACATACACACATGCATACACTGACAGAAATGTTGTGGAATTTAAAAAAAAAACAAATCTCAGAATTGTGCACTTTTAAATAATGATGCCTGGTCTGGGCCCTAAGCCCAGCAGATGGCCTCTCACGTGTCATCAGTTGGGACTGACCCTACCATTTCAGGCTGTAGGCCTTCTGGATTCTTTTAGGTCAGTCAGAATTTGTGCCTGGGCTTTGCCCAGAGGGGAAGGCACCTGAGACAATTTAGGACTGGGTTAGAAGGCGGGACTATGCCTGTTTGGGGACCACCTAACAGTGCCTGGCAACCCTGGCATTTGTGAAAATGCTCATCCCCAGCGCCTGTCCCCGGTTGTCTGCTTGGGTGCAGAGGTCAGCTGTGAGCTTCTGAGCCGACATCTGACAACCTGATGTGACCCAGTGGCTACTTCTGGCTGGAGGTCCTTAGACTACACAGCAGGGAACAGTTCTATGAGTTTGGAAGGACCTCAGATGCTCCTGTTAGCCTTACAGGAATCCAACTGCTCCCTGATGCCCCCACCTCCCCAAAGAGGGAGGAGGAGAAGAAGAAAGGTAGGAAAGGAGGGAAGAAGGGAGGGAGAGAGGAAGGGAGGAGAAAGGCAGAAAAGGAAAGGGGCAGTCAGGGGAAAGGCAAGCCCTTCTTGCCTACCTCTTCTGTGCCTGCAGGTATCCCCAACACATCTTCCTGCAAGACAGCTGTCACCCTGCCCGCTGCAAAGAGGTGGAGACTGAGGCTATGAATGCTAGTTACTTCCCTGAAGTTGTGTGAAAGTAGAAGTCCATGAAATAAGACATAGAGTGTTCCTGAGTCAGGGGTCCAGACCTGTGGCCCCAAACCTTTACCCTTCATCTGATGTACTGACCGAGAGACCAGAGTAGCAGGGGCAGGGACAACTCACTGAACTTCTGAACTGGCTGAGTCTAACTAGCTCAGAAAGTAATGGTTTTCTAGTAAAGTGTTCAATATCCTAACTAGAACAGGCAGGCCTCCTCTTCTTCCTCCTCCTCCTCCTCCTCCTCCTCCTCCTCTTCCTCCTCCTCCTCCTCTCCTCCTCCTCCTCCTCCTCTTCCTCCTCCTCCTCCTCCTCTTCTTCCTTCTCCTCTCCTATTCTTCCTCCTCCTCCTTCTTAAAAAAAGGAAGATTTCTTGCTTCCTGGTTTGCAAGTTTTGTACTGACACCTTATGGCCTTCTTTGCTTTGATGGTGTGTTTCTCTTCACTTGGCTTTGATGTTATTAGAAAGATGAACAGAATGTAGCCACTTATCATGCATCCATTTGAAAAGGACAAATCCGTAAAACGCACCCGATTCCATTTGCCCAAAGCTCCATGCTCCCAGTTATGTTCCATAGACCTGTGAATGGGCAGAATTAAGGGGAGAGCTTATATTGATGGCCCTGGAAACAGCGCACGTGTACACTACACAGGGCATAATGACTGCCACCTAGGAAATGCCCTCACCTTGAATCATCTCACTTGCCTTTCCACCAAAAGAGAGTTCTTCCTCTCCTGTGGCTTCCCACATTTCTCTCTTTTCTGCACATCAAAATCCCTTAGGACCCTAGGAGAAATCAATCAACCTTTCTTTTTCAACAGGGATCTCATGTAGCCCAGGCTGCCCTCGAGCTCTGAACTCCCTATGTAGCTGCAGATGGCTGCCCTCCCCATCCTCATGTTTCCATCCCTGAGTGCTGGGATTACAGGCATGTGCCACCATACTTCCCTCCAGAACTGTTTCTGAGAGAAGAATCCATAAATCCTCACAATATCATCCAAAGCATACTCAAGTGTTTTTCCTAAGTGTATCATATCTGCATCCCTGGATCCCTGAAGTCTTGACCAGTTTGACCTGCTCTCTGGCCATGAGGAAATCAAGTTAGAAGGCTGTGGGTGGATGAATGCAGACATTTTGGCTTCTTCAAAGAAACCTCCAACCTCAGCTAGGACTCAGAAGCCCAGAGTAGGAGCTGTGAAGGCCAAGTTCAGAGCACTTTTACTTTTGTCCACTGGGACAAAAATGCCTGCTGTAAAGAACTTAAAAGTTTATCTTGGCTCATGTTTTCAGAGATGTCAGTCCATGATCACTTGGTCACATTGCCAAGAGCATATGGCCCGGAAGGGCATTCACAGTGGAGTAAAGCCACTCAGCTCATAGAAGACAGAGAATGTGCCCTCTTCAAAGACACACCCTCAGTGACTACCTCCCTGAACCCCACCTCGGAGTGTCTACCACCCCCCAATAATTCTGGCATCATATCAGGTATCTGTCAAGGGACGAATCCATTGAAGATAATATCCTCATGATCCAAGAGCACCACCAGCTGGAATCCAAGCCCTCAACATGGAAGCCCTTCTGGGGAATGCTTCATTTCCAAACCATAATAATAAGATGTAATTTATGTAAATCTGCCAGAGTTCCTGGTAAACAAGCTAGGGGAGGAGACAGGCTGTGTGGAGGATGGGCAGTTCATGGATGTGAAATGGAACAAAATGGCTCCATGACAGGCTGGAAATCATAGAACCTCAGGTAAGTTAAGAGGCTGTCTGTGGGAGGGAGATGTGAGTCTGTGTGGGATATGGACCTTTGAGAGACAGGTGGAGAGAAGGAAAAACCTTCATACAATAATACTGAGAGCCAAGTACCACTTACCAGCCTTAAAACAGAAAATTTCATCTGCACCATTTCATTCAACATGGCCCAAGGATGCTTGTGCATATGGGGAAACTAAAGCTCTGAGAGAACTGACCAGATCCAGGTGACACTACTCACAGATGGTATCACCAAGACCCAAACTCAAAGAGCCCAGTGCTGACCTCCTCTTAACAAGCAGTTGAATCAATACTTATTGGTGTGACGGTTAACCAATGATCCCTTTCCTCTATTGATCCAAAAGCTCTTCATTAGGGTGTGACCTCCATGTTGACCTCTTGCTGATAACCCTAGATGAAGCAGGTACTCATTCAAGAGGAAACCTGGGGCCCATTCTCTCCCACCATCTCAAGCTATCACTTGCAGAGTGGAATGTAGTCTTTGCATGCACATCTTTACACCTCCAGTGGAGAATCATCCAATTGTAGCATCACCCAGAGCAATACAATGCTGAAATAACTTGAGAGACACTGCACCTTGGACATATGCAAACCATGCCCAAATGACATACCTCGATTTGCATCCTGCCGTTAAACTGTCACAGTAAGTAATAAATAAAGGTCCCAGTGTGCTGTTTGGCAATTAGCAATTATCTCTCAGCCTCTTTGGTAGCCACACACCGCTGTATAATTGTGAGATTAAAAAGCTATAATTCACATGGTTGGCTATAAGTGTGTGGATATCTTGCTATGACAAAGCAATTACCCAGGAGTCATTAGCCTCATAAAGTAATCTGCAATTGTATGTAAATAATGATTATGTGGCTGACAAATGCTATATTATTGACCCTTAAAACAAATATCAAGATTTATCTTTTCATATGACCATAAAACATACAAGGCCTATATTACACATCCCAGGCCTCTAGGGTGGGGTTGCTTTAAGTTAATAGGGCATGGTGTAGATTTGCATGGAACTCTGGAATCTGCAAACTATACCAAAGTGTTTTTCCTAACTGTTCAACATAGTCATGACCTAAAGAAACAAATTCTCCATGTTTTACAAGGGAGGACTCTGAGGCTCAGAGAGGTTAAGTGACTCTTATGAACAGATGGGACATTCCTTCCTCAGCAGTCTTTAAGTGTAGGACAGCTCCATCTCTTTACCCACCAACACCTACCGACGTCCCCCAGGCTGAGCTGCTAGGCTTAGCAGTCTCTACAGAATGCTTAACTCCAGCCATGCCAATGGTACAGCTAAACCACTCTACAATGATGATCACACACGCCCGTCCCAATCAAAAGGTACTATATACTTCAACTATGTTTTATTGTCTTGTTCAGTAATGTTGGCCAAAGGTCATCATTCTTTCACTGTGTCTATACAGAGCCAAAATGTGAAGTTAAGCCTGCTCGAATGAAATGATCCCCAGTCTACTATGAGGATGAGATTGCTTGCCTCAGTTTGACTAATAAATACTGTCACAAACGCAGAACTATGGTTAAGGAAATCCCTGGAGGGTTTGGACTATGAAAGCTGATTTCCCATCTGAGATGCTCTCAGCTGTTTATGGTCTTCAGATGGAAGCAAGGTGGGCTCAACCTGATATGAATGGCCCTGGAACTGACCACCAAGAGCCTGGCTTTTTTTTCTTCCTCCTTTACCTAACAAATGCACGTGGGAGCATATTGTGAGCTGACTGTGGCCCTGGGAGCCTTGGTTGTAAGCAAGCCGGGCCTTTGGGAATTTGTGAGTCTGAACAAGCGTTGGCCCTGGGGCTCATGCATGTGAGAAAGCTGTAGCCTTTGGGGTCTTATGTGTGAGGAAGCTGCAGCCCTGGACCTTCAGTGATGACCAGAGAGCAGCACTCTTCTCCGCAGAGCCAGGTACCTGAGGTCTCACAAAGAGGTAGTGTAACGGTTAGATGACAAATGTCCCCACAGTTTCACATGGTGGTCGCTGCCATTGCTGGGGGACATTGTGCAACCTTTAATATGTAGGTTGCTTGGGGAGGAGGAATATTATGGGATATAGTTGGGCCCATTTCCAATGGGACTACTCTGTTTCCTGGCTCACCAAGGTGTAGGCAAACCCTGCACACTCCCTCCACCATGATGGGCTATAAATCCCTCTCCCCTCAAGTTGCTTCTTGCCAGGATTTTGACCTCAAGAACAGCAGACAGAACTAATGCAAGTGATGGCCCACTTTAAAAAGGGGCTCCAACTTGCTTCAAAACCTAAAGTTCTTCAAATACAGAGGTGTGTGCCTAGAGCCCCAGCATGCAGACAGCTCATGAGTTCCAATATGTCCCCCAAAATTCAAAAACTCAAAACAGGGTTGATGAGATGGCTCAGTGGCCACCAAGCATGACTACCTGTGTTTGAGCCCCAGGACGCACATGGTAGAAGAAAAGGAATGGTTCTCACAGGCTGTATTCTGACCTCCTCATACATCCATACCATCCCACATGCACACAAAATAAATAAAGTGCACTTTTAAAACAATTAAATATCAGAACAACCAAAGTCTCACTAAGTTTTGTCTGCTTCTGATTATTTCCATTTCAGAATTTTTAAAGATTTCAAGTTTTATACTTTCTCCATTGAAACCAACACAATTCTCTCTCTCTCTCTCTCTCTCTCTCTCTCTCTCTCTCTCTACACACACACACACACACACACACACACACACACACACACACACACAAAGCTCCAGTCATTCTATTGGTAAATGGGCCATCACCCTGGGGAAGCTACATCCCATATGGGCCGGCTTCTGAGTGGCATCTTGGCCACATGAACTTGATCTGGTAGCCACAAAGCCATCTGTACTTGGTAACTTCTCTACATGCATCCATTCACACATAATGGGAGAGGGGACATCCCACACAGCCACTTCCTAAGTGTAAAGCAAAGAAAGTCTTTTAGTTTCCCTCCAGGGGCCTCCCTGCCAGACCATCCCAGGCCTCTTCTCCACCCTTTCTTTCTCTCTTGAGTTTGACCCAAGACCTCAAGAACCAAGAACCTTCCGGGTAATAGAAGGATCCAGGGGCAGGGGGGGGGGGGGGGGAGGGCAGGCAAGGAGGCATAGCAGCCACTACTAGAATGTCTCTAGGTCAGTCAGCTTGGCCCCTTGTAGATATTTCCAATCCAGTCATCTGAATTAATCACCAAAGGTGAGAACTGATGAAGACTTTAAGATCTTCCATTCCTGGAGATAATGGAGAGAGAGAGAGAGAGAGAGAGAGAGAGAGAGAGAGAGAGAGAGAGAGAGAGAGATTGACACCAGGGCTGACTGGAGCCATCAAAATATTTGTTTAACATCTGCTTCAGTCAGGGCGTCTGGAGCCAGCCACAATTGGTGGCATTGTTCCCAAGCTAATCTCACGGACTTGCCCCTTTCTGTACTTTTAATTGACTTGCCCTACAGGTAAATACATGGGGCCTTTTCAGTGCAGACACCCTGTGCACGGGTATTCCTCCACGCCCTGGAGTCTTTGTGTGTCAAACGAAAGCTACTCCAGACCCCTGGAGTCCAACAGAGTTAATTAACGGAAATCAAAGGCGCCTTTGTTGCCTCCCCAAGCCTTCCTCTCTTCTCCAGATGGGGACAGATTCACTGACGATTTAGTTCCATTTCTCAGGATGGTTTCTCAGGTTTCTCTTGTCGGTGACTAGAAAGGGCCAGGTGCCATCAAGGACCCTGCTCCTGGGACTCTGCCAAAGGCCAAATCAAAGAAGACAGACAGACCTCACTTCAGCAGCCTGGGACCTGGCCAGCAGAATGAGCCTTTTGGTTGGGGACCAATGTTGCAGAGGCATAACCAGCAGAAAACAGTGCTGGGGTGCAGATCTGGGGCTTGCTAAATGACCTCATAGGGTGCTGTCCACAGCAGAAACAGGGAAAACAGGCTCTGTCACCCATCCATCAGAGACCCCAAGCCAGCACAGTCTGCAGGTGCTGCAGTGAGGTCTTTTCTAATGACTTCACCAGCAGATTGGGCTGGGAGGTAGGCAAGGTGGGGGTGGGGATGCTTTAAGAAACCTAAAAAGGAAGGCAGCTTCTTAAAGGTCCAGACTTATGGGGTCAATCAAGTCCAAAGGAAGCAGGGGGCATTCGATCTGTCTTTAGTAAAGTCCAATCAGTAAAGACAAAAATTAGAGGTGGGACATGACTCAATTGGTACAGTGCCCACCCAGCGTACATGAAGCTGAACATGGGTTCCGTTCCCAGCACCACATAAAACAAGAAGTTCAAGGTTGAGTTTGGTTACATAGGGAGTTCAAGCACCACTTAGATTCCCAGCACTAGAAACAGGAGGCTCCTAATTGGAAGGCTAGCCTAGGCTAGGCTATATAGGCTATATAGTCTCTCTCTCTCCTCTCTTCTCCTCTCTTCTCCTCTCTTCTCCTCTCTCTCTCTCTCTCTCTCTCTCTCTCTCTCTCTCTCTCTCTCCACACACACACACACACACACACACACACACACACACACACACACACACACACACACACACGAGATTGCTGGCAGAACCCCAGGAGAATAACCTCACGCATAATGTCTAAATGGACGACCCAAGTCCGTGCCTGGTAGATATTTACCAGGGAAATAACTGATTCCAGGAGACCAAGGGGGAAGGGAAGGATAGTCATTATTTGGCTCAGCACCACCCAGATGGGATTAAACCCAAGCCTCTAAGACATGCAATTTTCCCAAGGAATCACGTGGCTCCTTGCAAAAAAGCTGGGTGCAGCCTTTGGAGCTTGAAGGAGACAGTTTTAAAAATGAAGGGTGGTTCTGCTTCATACAGTGTGTAATGAGGTGCTAGGGTTTATTTTAATGCTGAGAACCGAGCATAAGCTGAAATAGATTCAAGAATATTTTCAAAAGCAGTGGGTTTTTAGAGGGTGCCACAGACTAGGGTCTGAGGTGATGTATGGAGAAGGGTGAAGGGCAGGGGGGAAACTGAGGATGGGAGTAGCAATAGAGTCTCTTCTCTTCTCTCCTGTTGCCAGTCCGTAGCATATTCTATAGCTGTAATATTTATAAGTCTGTCAATCAATATAGATAGGCTTTTAAGGATCTTAAAATTCCACTGCTTAAAAAATGCTTAAAAGTAACAGTTTGGGTGAGCCATTTGCATCTGGCAACCTCAGTGCAGGTTTTGCACTGAGTGTGTGAGAATAAAGAACCCAGGGACCAAGTAGAAGGCTCAGTGGGTACAGTGCACATTTTGCACTGGCACCCTGGCAATGCATGCCTGCAGTCACATACACCCACAGTAATAATAATTTAAAAGAAAGAACAGAAGAGCTCGTGGCTGACTTACGTTTCTGCTTCTAATCTGGCAGTAGCCAGTGGGGTATTTTCAGGCCCCATAGTACCATGGATCAGGGTGGCTCACTTCTCTGCAGCAGCCCAGGTTTCAGCAGAGACTCCTGGGGCAGAGCATCACTGACCATTGTTGCTGGCCTTTCATGCTAGACTAAGTAGAACCCTCCTCACTGGGGGATACCATGGTGGCAGTGGGACACCATTGCTGCTGTCAGTCTTGTTCCTTGTCCTCCCACAGATGGTCTGGGATGCCTTAAACCCCAGAGCCCAATATGATAGGAATCTTGACCCTCTTTTTAGGATTCAGAGTAAGTGAGGTGTTGCTGTCTGTTCAGGGCCTCTGGGATGCCTATGGGTATTTAGAGAGAGTTCAGGGCCTGGGTGTGTTCACCACCATGAGGGCACATGTACTCCTAGAGCCCGGGAGATAGGAGTTCTGCAGTTTTATCAGTGCTTGTGACATAGGCACAAGCTCTCCTTTGTTAGTTCTAAATCAAGCCACTTTCCATGTGCAAACAGCACTTTCTGAAATACAGTTCTCAGTGAGCTGGGAATATCAACCAAAACTAAATAAATAAGAAATGAATTGAACACAGAAGTCAACCAAAGAGGACATAGAAGCTTCACATAACACCCCTCTAAATTGCATTTATGAAGAATTTTCACAACACAACAAAGGACACACCACTGTCCACTAGAGCTGCGCTGCCCTGAGCCACTGGCACCCCCGCCCCCCTTCTTGACTCATAGAGACAACATCCTCCACTTTGTTGAAATCTCAGTACCAGGCACAGGTCTCTACTTGCTAACTTTACCTTGTCTTCCTCTAACCTGGGTCCCATTGAGGATCTTCCAGTCTTTTTGTCTCTGTACCACATTGCCCTTACCCCCTTCTTCCAAGCCCACCTTCCAAACATCTCTGCCCCGAGGAACTCCTAAGAACCCATCTGTTGTCCCAGCATTTGTTCAGAGTGCCATCCCTGGAGACTTATCCAGCATCCAGAGGAGTAAGTGCCCAGAGATGCTTCCAGTAATAGTTGTCCTGGGTGACTTTATCCTGCCTGCTCCCTGCATGTCAGCAGCCCTTTTAGGCTGCTAACCTTCTGAGGGCTATGGCCAGTCTGCTGGTCCTCATGACATCCCTGGCATTCTTCATAGGTCCCCAGCAGAGACTCACTTGCAAAGTTAGTTCAGCAGTCCAGCTTCTGGCAGAAGAAGAGATACACTCACTGATCAACACTGGTATCCTCCCCCTGGTCAGAGGAACAAGTGCAACCCCCCAAATCATGGAAATTGTTTCCCAAACTCACAGATAAAGGCAAAGGTATTATATCTAGTATGTCTTGGTCTTGTATATTTTTATCTTTGCCTCTGCCTCACATGAGTTCCTTGGCTTACAACAGGATAGTCCAGTGGTCATGTCCCCTCCAGTCTGGCTTCCCTGCCACCTCTAGGGCATAACCACACTGAGCCGATAGCTGGGAGACATCTATCACAGACTTATGGCCTCAGGAACCCCATCTCCATAGCTGTGACGTGATGGCTGTATATTTCACGCCTCTCAGTTTCCCAGCTGGGATTCAGAGATTTAAAGACATGGGGGATGTGTTTTTAAATTTATGAGAGGGCCATTGACTTAATTAATTGTGCCCAAAGAGCACAACCAATTGCAATAAGAATCCTTAAAGGCGAAGCAGACCAGGAGGGAGGCCTCGTATGGCTTATGGCTGTCAGAGCTGTTTCTTTATAATGATAGCAGTGGTGAGAGTCTGGATGGAAGGAATTGCTTCAGAGGATGAGTGCCCCTGCAATGATGCTCCCAAGATCACCCACAACACATCTGTCCTAGGGACCTCCAAGGAACGTGATCCTTCACAAAAGACAAAAACAAGAACTCATCTACAAGAAACTCTTCTGTCATGTTACCCACCTTCTCTCCATTGGCTGGCCACTGCTGGTCAGTCCCTAATCCTCCCATGCTTTGAAATAGTTTTGTTTTTTTTTTTTTTCCCAGGAAGCCACAATAAGAAACAGTCATGGCTTGAGGACATCTACAACCTGCAGAGTCTGAGCTTGTAATTTCACAGGTGGGGAAATTGAGTCCCAGAGGATTTTCCAGGGGAAGCACAAATACAAAGTGACTCCCAATCTCCCAATCCTACCCAAGGTCCTTTCCACTGAGTTGCTTGCTTGTAGCTAGAAAGGCCTCTGCTATTTTTACATTGACCAATTTCTTATTTTTAAACTTTTACTTTGCATAGGAAAAGGTTTAAGAAATGTGTATTTTCCTTCAGAATTACATCCGAGTTTTCTTACATACTTAGGGTGGCATCAAAATGGCATTGTTTATATCTTAAAGTCTTCTGCTGAGCTTGAGTGGAGACTTCAAGCCAGGTGTGGTGGCCTGTACCTATAAACCCAGCACTCAGGAAGCAGACCCAGCACTCAGGAAGCAGAGGCAGGAGAACCACCTCAAAATCAAGACCAGCCTTGGCCATACAGTGAGACCCTAATTCAGAACAAAAAGCAACATACAACAACAGTACTCCGGGGATGGCGGTGAATACCTGTAGTATCAGCACTTGGGAGGTAGAAGCAGGAGAATGAGGGGCTTAACATTGGCTACAGAATGAGTTTAAGGTAGCCTGGGACACATGAGACCCGTCTCAAAAAAAATAGAAATGATAGATAGATAGATAGATAGGTAGATAGATAGATAGATGAAGTAAAAGGAAAGGAAGAAGGGTTGAAGGGAGAAGGGAAGACAAGAAGAAAGAAGAAGGAAGAGGGGAAGAAAACTCATTTATGTTGCTGTAGCTTAATCCACTAGGAAAGTTTTCAGCACAAAACAAGTTCAGTGCACATGCTGGCTTGAAAGAATGAGCAACCTGAATGCCTGGACACATCACTCATTCTTTAAAAGTTTTTAACTTTTCATCTTATTTCTATTATTATTATCATTATCATTATTATTAATTATTGAACTTAATTGGCTATGACAATATAAGTTCCATGAGGATAAAGATGTGGCTCTGTTTTAAAATTTGCAGTGTGTCTCCATTCCTGGAGTTCAGCAGGGACCCAAGAAATTACATTTGACCACATGGATGATGTGTGCCTGTGTATAATGATTTTCTAGAAGGTTCTAAGACTGGAATTCTGGGCAATGAGGTTTGCCCATTTATTAAGTTATTGTTTTGACCAAACTGTTTTTCAGAGCAGCCATGAGGCTTGACATATTGATGCTGTCTGCCCTGATGTCCACCTTCCTGATGTCATTCCACAAATATGACTGACCACATTGTGCTTTTCCGGGGCAGACTGATGAATGCCTGGTGTACAGGACCTACAACCAACTGGCACCAGCAAAACGACTCTTTCTGTGCATCTGAGTTCAAGACTACCTACTGAAGCAAGCATCTGCTCTTGCAAGGCCTAGAAGAGTGAGCAGGGCTGTCTGGGGTACCCATGACAGGCACCTGGAGTACAAATCCCTCACCTGAGAGCCAGAGATCTCAGATACACTGGCCCTTCTCTGACTGATCCTTATAGCCAATAAGCTGGCCTTGTATGTTGCTGATCTCCAACTCTAAGGCTTCCAGACTCCATACTTGATATCTACCACCGTACCCACCAGCAAGAAGCAGACTACATCCATGGACTTCAGTTATGTCAATGACACCTTACATTGGTTGAGTGTTGGGGACAGCAGTATCCAGAAGCTCAAATGTGCCCACGTGTTAGGCCTGAAGAGCATCATGGATGAACACCATGATCAAGCCTCATATCTGTACTGTGACTGCCCACTCTAATATTAGAGATGGGTGAGAAGGATTCTACCTGGAACAGAGACCAAGAGTTGGACAAGATGACCTCTATCTGGGGCAGAAACCCAATAGAGATGCTGCTGACTGAGGATGAGACAGGGGGCAGAACCATGCACCCCTCTCTTCCTTTTCCTTCTCCCATCCTCCTTTCTCCTTTCCCTCTCACTTTTTTCCAAGCAGTCTTTACATGGGTTTTGAATTTGAATTCAATGAGTGGTCCATTTCTAGAGACCAGGGACTGTTCTCTTCTGAGAGGAGAGAGGGGCTTCCTGGTGCAGCCAGAGCCAGGATTAGGGGCAGAAGGAATGGGGGAACCAGAGCCTGTTTGAATCAGCCTCTACACTCCATCCTGTCTGTCTGGAGCATGACCAGAAAGGACTTCCCATTACAAGGTAGGTGTCAAAGTTCTGAGATTATGTCAGAGAAAACATGAAAACCTTGAGTGTTATGGGGGTATCCTGGTCATTCATTCCCATTTAGGTTTCCTCTTAAGGCAATACTTTGCAGACTTAAGAATAGAGGAAAGATATGGTGATGGAGCTTAACGCAAGTGTGAGGAAGTCCACTGCTTGGTGCTCTGTGCCCCACTCAGGTGCTACAATTGAAATTGAAGGCTTCCTGGTTTCTCTTGCCTTCTCAGTCCTCCTGGTTTGCCTTCCCTGTTCCTGGGATCAGCCTGTCCTTCATTGTGTCTCACATATTTTATAGAGGAGAAAACGGAGGTCGAAAGAGGTCAAGTGGGAAATCAGGAGAGGACCAGAATGAGGCCCAGAGACCCACCCCTTCTGCCTTGCCCTCTTTGCAAATTGTAAGAAAGCTATAAGGGTTAACCTGAACCAGTTAGTTCTGTTTTCCTGGAGACATGCAAACTTCCCATTCCTTGTCCTGTGTCTATACCCCCACCCCATGAAATCCTGCAGGGTTTTAGGCAAATGGCTTTAAGAAACTAAAAGAGGTGAGTGTTTGTTGTGCATTCAAAGGTTCCAGATGGGTTTTATCTCCTGGGCCTAGCTGGGAGCTGCTATCAGATGGCCATGCAAATGACTCCACCTGAAATGTCTGGCAGAGAATGGTCCTGTTTCCAAACACACAGACATTTGCCTGGGCATTTCCCTAGCTTATTTCCCTTTTCCCTTCAAAGCATCCAGGGCATCACAGCTTCTCAGCTTAGTGGAGCTCTGACAGTGGGCAGATAGTGGTCTAGACCTAGAAGCTTAATTACTTTGTAGCCAGGCTGTAAGATGGGGACCAGCTCAGGCCCCAGAAGTCCATACTCCAACAGGAGCCCTACCTCATGCAAGAAAGAAGTAGACAGGCATGTGCCACCAGCAGGGACCCCAGGCACTGGAGGAAAAAAGTCTTGCAGGAAGGCTGTGCCTGCAAAATGCTTGATCAATGTGTCCATAACAAATAGCTCAAAATGTTGACATGGGAATTTTTAGGGTGTAAGATTTCTCCCAAGTTCCAAGATTCCTGAGGAACACCTTCTGAGCTCCCAAATATCCCAGGTGGACAGTTGAAGCTTATACCATATATAATGCATAGGTCTCCTGTCCTGGAAGGTCATTTCAGTGGTCATGAGACAGTCTCATTTGGATTCCAGCATGAGCCAGCCCCAGAAAGCCACCTCTGCAAGCAGAAATAATATGAAAAAGTTGTTATATGATCCAATAATTCTACTTTTGGACCAGAAACCCCTTGCACATTGGTAGTCACAACAGCTTTAGTCACCACAGTTCCAAATGGGAAGAGACACAAGCGTCCATGAACACAGCAAAGGATGATAGATAGGTTGACCACATTCTAGCAGGGAGCCCTACTCAGCTAAAAAGGATGAATCCAATAGCTAAACCCAAATGTACTTCCAAGTGTCATGTTGCTGAGAGAGGCCAGGGTACAGGTAGGGGGTGTGCTACAGAGATGATGAGGGAAGACTGCTAGCCAGGTGGTGGAAATAGTTCACATGATTGTGCAGGTGGCCAAACAAATGCATACCTGTAACAGATTTTTTATCACATTGAACCTTGAGACCAGCAAGTTCTGTGGCAGGTAACTTAGAACTTGGCAATGGTGACTTCTGAAAGAGAAACGTAGGGGCAGTTGAGGTCATTTAGCAAACAGGAGGCTGAATTAGCAAACAGCCTCCCTGGAAGGTCTCACTTTCTACATTAAAAATGGTGTTCAAAACACAAATGAGCAAAGACATTTCTGCACACTAAGGATCCTCCCTCTGCTTGGCCCTCATTCCTACCTGGAGGTGAGAGCAAAGGTTTCAAAGTGGGCTTTTCATGCCCAGTTCGGCCACTAATCTGCTGGGTGTCTTTGGGAAAGAACACCAAATTTCTTTATCTAGGATACAATAATTAAAAAACAGTATTTCCCATGCTGGCAGGTGAGATGGATGGTTCGGCTCAGTGGCTAACATATTTGCACGCAAGCCTGGCAGTGAGAGTTTGATCCCTGGAATCCAAATAGAAGTAGAAGAGAGAATTAGCTCTACGAAGTTGTCTTCTGAGTGACAACACACACACACACACACACACACACACACACACACACACACACACACACACACACACACACGGTATGTACATGCCTCCTCCAAACACACAAAATAATAACAATAATAAAAATGGTATTTCCCAGGGTGGAAACCACCCAGTGTCCTTCAACAGAACAAAATGTGGCTATTTGGCCACAACGAGGTCTAAAGTTCTGACACATGCTACAGCCTGCATGGACCTTGATAACACTGTGCTAAAAGAAAGAAATCAGATACAAACCTTATGACTATCTGTATCTAGAATAAAGGAATCCAGAAAAGCAGAAAGCAGACTGGAGGTCATGAGGGGCCTGGGAAAGACAGGGTAATGTGTAATGGGGGGGTAGTTTACAGGGAAACATATAATGAGCATGTTTTGGAACCAGGTAGGAGTGATGGTTGCAGAATATTCTGCCACCAAATTGTTCATTTTAAATTAGCTAATTGGGCTGGGGAGATGGATCAGTCAGTAAGATGTCAACTCTCCAAGTATGAGGATCCTCTCCTGGATCCTTAGCACCATGTAAGTAAGGTGAGTGTGGTGGCTATCTCAGTGGTGAGGATCCACAAAGCTCACTGGCCAGCCAGTCTAGCTAATAGATGGGGGTCAAGTTTAGTGACAGATGCTATCTTAAAAGATAAAGTGGAGGGCCAGGCATTGGTGGCGCACACCTTTAATCCCAGCACTCGGGAAGCAGAGGCAGTTGGATCTCTGTGAGTTTGAGGCCAGCCTGGTCTTCAGAGCGAGTGCCAGGATAGGCTCCAAAGCTACACAGAGAAACCCTGTCTCGAAAAACAAAACAAAAACCAACCAAACAAACAAAAAAAGATAAAGTGGACATGACAGTGGAAGACACCCAATATCAACCCCTGGGCTTTACTTGCACACATGCACATACACTCAATTAGTAACAGAATTCATCTCAAACCAGTTTTAAAAATACACACAGTCTCTCCTCCCTCACGAAAGAGTCAAGCTTGAAGGATAGGTTGGACCTTGTAGGAACTGTCCACCACACACTGTGGTGGAACCAGAATCACCCGTGGGACTTTTCTTCCAGAATCTTTGAACTCCTGTGTCCTGGGGGCTGCATCTTCTGGGTAAGGTGACAGCAGGTCCTGGAGCAAAAGTGACAACAGGCTATCCTGCCAACCAGGCTTGGCCTCCTGACCTGCCTTGACTGCCCCTGGACAGCATCCCTCTCTTGATTCAGCTCAGACTGGAAGATGAGCCACTTAGGGAAGTGACATCCCTTGTGTCATGGGCCCAGTCCTGGCTCCAAGCGCTGACATTTGATCTTTGTCTTGTGACCCTGGCTATGACCCATGGCTAATCCTATGGCCATGCAGCTCAGACCTGTTGGAAAGCAGCTTTCCCAAGGAGTCCCAAACAAGCCTTCACTCCCAGCAGCTTTTGCCTTTTGAGGTGGCCTGTGGGGCCTGGGAGGCAGAGCACAGGCTTGACCCTCAGAGTTTGTAAATGGGCTCAAGTGGTGGTAGGCAGATCCTGGCCAGGGTCTTCGTGTGTTAAGGAGAGGCATGCTCCACCCCTGTTAGATCTTTGAGAAAGGTGCCCAGAGCTTACATCTGCATTTCCCTTAAGTCTTGTGTTTGGTCCCTCCTTTGCAAGGGGTCCTTCTACCTACAATGTTCTTCTGGATTAAAAGCTGTGTCCCCAGTGTGCTCTCTCTCTCTCTCTCTCTCTCTCTCTCTCTCTCTCTCTCTCTCTCTCTCTGTGTGTGTGTGTGTGTGTGTGTGTGTATGTGAGAGAGAGAGAGAGAGAGAGAGAGAGAGAGAGAGAGAGAGAGAGAGAGACTTAATCCTCCCAAGGCCCAGGGCTCTCAGTGTTAAAGGAATAGGCTCACTGGCCTGTCCCAGCGGCTGAGCAGGCTTCTCTGTAAACCTGTGAACCACCCTCAATAGTTCAGAGACAACATACAGCTTCCCCAGGATCTCTGGCACTAGGGATGAGGATCCAGGCCAAAGACACATGGAGATATCAGTTGCTTATGGAAGATTAGGAAAGCTATGTTTCCTCCAGATCAGTACAGAGCAGCCCCTCTCAGGTCTCACAGAGAGCACTGCCCAGCTTGAGTCTCCTGACTTGGAAAGCACCCCAAATCTGCAGTTTCAACAAGTATTCAGATGGTGCTGATACTGGGGACCAGATTTTGAGAGTCAGTTCAAAGAGTGAGGGGCATAGGGCAGAAACCACCACCAGGTCCAGGGACATCCTTGAAGGCAAAGCAGTGTCCTCTGAGGGGGTACACAGGAGGAAAGATGAGAGCCAGAAAAGGTGGGTGTGTCCAACATGAGCAGATGGGGGTGTCAAAGCAGGAAGAGCTCAATGTCACAGACAGGCCCAAGGAAACCAGTGTGAGAGAGAAGCCAGTAGGACTTGGAGTAGAGGGCAGCTAACAGGGAGAAGGAGGAAGATGAAGGCAACAGAGGCAGGGTGCCCACTCTGAGAAAGAAAAGACATCTGCAGCCAGACATTGTGGCTTCCTTGAAGTCCCAACATTTTGGAGAAACAAGGGGATCTTGAGTTCAAGAGTTAGCTCATGCTACAAAACAAGACTCCGTGTCAACTTTAAAAAAAAAGAAGAAGAAGAAAGGGAAGGGGAAGTGAGTGAAAGGAGGGGAGAGGAATGAGAGGAAGAGAGATATTGTAGTTAGGGTTTCTGTTCCTGCATTGAAACACTATGACGAAAAAGCAAGTTGGAGAGGAGAGGGTTTATTTGGCTTACACTTTCCTGTTACTGTTCATCATCAAAGGAAGTCAGGACAAGAACTTAAGATAGGGACCTGGAGGTAGAAGATGACGCAGAAGCCACAGAGGGGTATTGCTTACTTACTTGTCCCCCATGGCTTGCTCAGCCTGCTTTCTTATAGACCAGAGGACCACCAGCCCAGGGATGGCACATCAACAATGGGCTGGGCCCTGCCACATCAATCACTAAATAAGAAAATGTCCTATGGGCTTGCCTGCATCCTGATCTTTAGAGGCATTTTCTCAGTTGAGGCTCCCTCCTCTCTGATGACTAGTTTGTATCAAGTATACATAAAACCATCCCATATAGGAAGGGAGGGAAGGAAAGGGGAGGGGAGAGAGACCCTGTTCCATCTAACTCAGTCATGTTTCTGATCTCTGTGCTCTCTGTATGACATGAGTGCTCTGTCTCGACCTCCAGAAGATCCAGGCAATTGTGTAGTTCACAGAAGAGGGCTCTTAGACTGAAGAACAGGCAATCTTTTTTTGGTTCATGGGAGTCACAGGCAGTCCATCCCTACCTACCCAGTATACCAAGTAATCCCAATCCCACACCAAGGTCTCTCAGTGATGTCCCCACCTCCTGGTCATGTCCTTGAGAAGGGACCTAACCTCAGGCTCATTCCCTCCTCTATTAAATGAGGCTCTTGCTGTTCACAGAGTATGAAATCAGCTCCTACAGCTAAACTACTCCGCATATGGGGTCACACCACACCCCACTCTCAACATTTACTAACAGACTGATTAACTGTAACATGGGGGTACTGAAAACGGTAACATGGGGGTTTTCTAGGTTAGTGCTTTAGGGCTGAGGGGTGTAGAGTGGAAATGCTATATGGGATTTTCCTGCAGAATTGAGCCAAGCAGAACCCTGGGGTAGGATGCTACAGGGGGCTTGGGTGAGGGAGACAGTAGACTGGGAGGGGCAGGAAGCTGGGCTAAGTCCCATCACTGAGAATCAGCCAAGGATGCTGGTCAGCTCAGGAGGCACAACTTTCCCTGCAGACTCCCGGGCACCAGGGAGCCTAAGAGGTCACTGGCCTGGGATCCAGGAGCCAGATATTATCAGGGCTGGCCAGTGAAACATGACACTGGACACCCGCTGGCCCCTCTCACTATAGATGATATCCTGCACCAGACACCAGGGAGCTGTCCCCAGGCTGAGATGCTAAAGCTGCAGGCTGTGGAGCGTGGCACTCATCAATTCCCTTAACCTCTCCTACTTTCTGCATCCTGGTCCAGTGTACGGCCAGGTGCCTGACACAGAAGTGAAGTGGACTAGTATAACAACCTGGGTTACCATGGACTGTTGGCAGGGATGTATGTTAAAGACCCAAGGACAAGAGAGTGAAGTTCAACCCCAGAAAAGCTGCCCACTTGATTTCACACAGCCAGACTCACAAGGCCTCACTCTGGTGTGCTTCCCTCCAGCCTTCTACATGCCATCTCTAGTCCATACCTAGTGGTCTTGAGACATCTGCACAGGCGCTGTTCCCCTAGGGAGCCTCTTTTAGACCTCCTTAAAGAGGTCAGGTGCCCTGCTAGTTCGAGGTTGGGCCTATATACTTACCTCTGCAATGGCCTCATTAACACCCAGCTCTCCACCTCTATGTAAGTACTGACACAGGGGCATAGCTGCCTCGGCATGGCTCTATGGCAGACACAGTGATGCCAGATGCCCTAGAGAGTGAGTAAAATCAATCCACTCTACACTCAGCATGGACAATGAGAACCAAAACTACATATGCTTCATGAACAGGATCTGTGCCTCCCACGGTCTTCATCAACTGATTTGGTTTTACCTGTTGCCCAGGCAAGTACCTTGTTTGATCACTGAAAGAATGCCCCAGAGTTTAACTATTCAGAGAGTTTTACCCTAAGGCACTTCAAGTCCCTCATCTCAAAACTCCTCACCTCACTGCTTCCACCAAACCCTGATGGCCATAGCCCAATTCTTGTCTGATCCTAGCCCAGCTTCCCATTTCTCCCACATTGAGAGACCCCCTCCTCAAAGCAAACTTCAGTTCTCAATGAATCTAGCTTTGTCCTCAGTTCCAGGCATCTGAGATGCTCGGCTGAGGTGATGTTCTCCCTTCCAAGGATCCAGGAGTTAACAGGGGTTCTCAATAGATGTCTGTGGGTGGTGAGTAGATGGACAGACAGATGAATGAATGGATGGTTATATGGATGGAGGGTTTATAGAGAGTTGGCTATATAGAGACATAAATGGGTGGGAGGGAGATGGGTGGTAGATGGATACATGCAGATATGGATGGATAATGCTGGTGGTAGTACTGAAGAGAGAATACAGGCAATCCCTGGTATCACTAAAAGCAAGTAGCCCATCTCATCAGTGAATGGGTATCCCGTCTGCCAGGAAGCCCCATTGAAACAATAAAAGGGAAACCCTTAAATAGCAAATCAAGAGGAATTTTGGGTTGAAATTTGCAACTCAAAAGCATAGTTTGAAAACAGCCTTGGAGAGTAGAGCCTCCCACCCAGCCAGGGTAGGAAACATGTAGATCAGTATCAAATTAAATCTCCCTATTGAGCCTTCTCTGTGGTGGCACAATGTGATGCTGGGGGTGGCACTGTCCCATCTTCCTCTTGGCGACACCCTTTTCAGCCTAAATAATACAGAAGCAAATAATTATCAGGCCTTCTGTTTACCCTCTTTAGAAGATTTAATTTATCCCAATAAACATGGTGAGGCGGTCCTTTTTAAATTTGAAATGACATATAATTTACTTCTCACAAATGCATTGGGTCCAGGAGAAAGGCCATTCATCAGGCGATCTGAATCCCAGGCCGCTTACCAAAAGGGCCTTTTGTCTCATTGTTTTCCATTGCAGACAGCACGTGGAGAGGAGATTTAGGCAATATTTCCAAACACTGTGAGCTCTGCAATGATTGTCCTCAGCGAACCTGGCCATAATGTGGAAATCACAATAGTCATTTATCTGCTCATTCCCCTTCCCCGTGGCCCAGCCCAAGTATCATGTGGTCAAGGAGACATTTAATAAGGCCCAATTTAAAACCCTAGATTTAAATAATATTAACATGGTGACTGGGGCCCAGCAAAACCAAGGATATCCAAGGAAGTCTGGGTGCTGTCCTTGATGTCTGGTGCTCAGTGGAGGGGGTTTAGATGACTGGGCTGTTACTTTGTCTGCTCTGGTCCTGGCACAAAATATGCCACCACCTGTCTTAGTGTAACCAACCTGCTGCTAGGGTGCAGTACCTTGTCAGCCTTGTTTATAATTCTCTTTTTCTCCCTCTCTCCATCCCTTCCCTTTCTCCTCTCCCCCTCCGTCATCCTCCACTCCTTTCCTCTTTCCTTCCCTCTCATCTTCCTTTTCTTTGTTCTTTCTCCCTGACCACCTTTCTCTCTTTCTCAACTGCAGAGGGCCCCAGTGCTCTCTACAATGGACTTAGCTCCATTCTGACCTTTATACCTTCATCTTTACCCGTACTTTGATGTTACATGGTTATATCCAAACTTCAGCTGAGTATCTCACCCCTTTCAGCTTTGCTCATGAGTGGCTGGGTTGCAGCATTCTCAGATGCACCAGCCCCAAGGTGCAGTCCCAGTCCTCCATCCCCACAACTGCATACCTAGCAGTTCACAGACACAGGTGTTTCTCACAACTCAGTATTTCCCAGGTTTATCCTCTCTCATATCCACTGGGTGCCACTCCCTAGGGCAGGCATCTTCTTCTTCTGTGACATTACAAAGCCTCCCCCCCCCACACACACACACAATGAGCTGATTGTCACTCTTTTCAAGACAGTAGATATAAATAGTAATTTTTAACTCACATGCTCAGAATATCTGGATTTCAGTCTTGGCAAGAGCAAAGTGACACCTGCTAATGACTTACAACACCTTCCTGTTACCCTCATGGCCAAGTTCAAGTGGACCATTGTTTTCCTTGAAATTTCCTTCAAGGGTCTCCTATCACACCAGCTCTCTGTGTATGTCATATTCACAGACTCAAAGTCAAGCCATGGTCCTGGACGTGTGTGACCACCATCTTAGAGCTCTCAGGTCAGGCTGTGCCTAGAGAAGGCTAGGTAGGGCCACACTCATCTCACAGGTCCTTCTATCTCAGTCAGGGCTTGAATTTACACATGGAAGAACAAGTTGAAAGCTATGATTCTTTAGATAACAAGACAAGACAGCCTCTGCCTCTATGCCAAATTGTGCTGCCCTCCTAAGAAATCAGATAGGGGAAAGGAAACATGGGCTGGAATTCCTGGGGCTTGGATTCCCATAGCTGGCTTTCTTATTTCTCAGCTTAGTTCACTATAAAATAGTAGTGGAACTGTCACCTACGATTTCCATGAGTCTTAAATCATACCTTCCCTCTGCCCACCTTGTCATGCTCACCTCATCTCACTCCTACCTTTCCTATAGAATCCAATCTTCACATCATGGCTTCTAGAACCCCTGCCTGCATCCTCTCCCCTAGGAAAGATCCAGAAAGTTCCACAATGGCCCCCTTTGAAACATTTTTTTCTTTCCCTTCCTTTTATTCGTTCTTTCATTTTTTTCTTTCTGTTTCATTTTGTTTAAGATTTCTTTAATTTTATAGTATGTGTGTATGTTTTTGCCTATGTGTGGGTATGTGCATGAGAGTGCTGTGTCCATGAAGTCCAGAGAGAGTGTTGGATCTTATGGAGCTGGAATTGCATGTAGTTCTGGGCCATCTGACATGGTTCTAGGAACAGAACTTGGGTCCTTTACAAGAGCAGCAAGAACTTTTAACTGCTGAGACATTTAACTGCACACCCCTCCCCAATTTTACTGAGACATGGTCTCACTATGTAGCCCAGGATGGCCTTGAATTTTAAATCCTCCTATTTCAATCTCTGAGTGCTGGAGTTACAGGTGGGTACCACCATGACTGGAGACAATTTCTTAAAATCCAGGTCTTGATTGTCTATGCTCTCCTCTGCTTATTCCATGAACTTTACAAGTACAGGGACCGGGGCTTGCTTATCAGTGGTGTATCCTGGACCTCTGGGACCTGTACATGCTTGGGAAAATTTCTCTGGCCAGCTGAATAAATACCAGCCCCTCTCTCTCTGGAGCAAAAAGCTTTATCCTAGTAGACAGTAATTGCCTGTCTTCCATTGTCTATCTATATCTATCTATCTATCTATCTATCTATCTATCTATCTATCTATCTATCTTTATATCTTTTTGTCTATTTATCATCTATCTTTGTCTATCAATATCTATCATCTATCTATCTTCTATCTAATTTTTGTATCCATCTCTATATCTCTGCTTATCAGAAATCCCAGGCGACTTTTATTTTGTGTTATGGGGTCTTTACTATATTTATTTCTTTGATGTCCCATCTGCACAAATTGCTGTAGTACAGATATGAACACTGGCTCAGCTGCTGCTGCCTTCCCTAGCCTCCAGTATGGGACAATCTCCATGGGCTCTTCCTGGAGATCAGCCACTGGAGCTCCTGGGGCATGCTGGCTGGCTTTTCACAATGTCTTGCAGGGTACATCCTAGGTCTTAGCAGGTGGGAAATAAGATGGGGCTGATAAGACCCCCCCAGGTCCAGCAGCTGTGTGGTCAGCACACCACCGCACAGCACACACCTTCCTTGCTTTGGGGTTATGAATGTCCATCCATCTGCCCACACCCACCTGAATGAGCTCCTCCCAGTGAGGATTTAGGACCTCACATGGCCCATGGGTCCTTCTTCTGAAAAGCCTAGTGACATAGGTACTACAGGGAGGATGCCAAGGTATGAGGTGGTGAGATGATCTACTCAAGGTCACTATGATGGTTAATATTGACTTTCAACTTGACAGAATCTAGAATCAGCTAGGAGATGAGCCTTGAGTGTCTCTATGAGAGAGTCCTAGATTAGGTTCACTGAGATGGGAGGACCCACCCTAACTGCCAGACCAGTTCAAAAGGAGAAAGGGACTGAGTACCAGCATTCATTATTCTCTGCTTCCAGACTGTAGATTTGGGGTGACCTGCTATCCTCAAGCCCCTGCTCTTTTCCCACCATAACATAATATTCCTTCCCTCTTTCCTCTCCTCCCTTTCTCCCTTCCCTCCCTCCCTTCCTACCACCCTCCTTCCTTCCTGTCACTTTTGCCAGGTATTATGTAACAACAGGACAAAAATCCACCATTGGAGTCATGATGGTGAGATGAACAGAAGCTGGTACCCCAGTGTCCTTAGCAGATACTTCTCATTCCTAACCACACCCACATATGTGAGGCCACCTTAAACCACTGCCCTCATAACTCAGGTAGCTTGAGCTGCTTCTTCAGGTCTGTATGAAAACAAAAATATTAAGGGGCCTGACTCAGGGCCCATCACCCTAACCCACCCTGACTGCATTTCTCTCCACACACACACCATGGCCCCTTTATTAGCTCTGCATTTGCCTGACACCCACTATATACAGCAGCTTCCCCACTGGCTAGATGGGTCATCCATTGTACAGGACAAGCATTGGTTTCCTTCTGGTCCTGCTCTGCCACTTGTAAGCACTGTGCCTTGTGCATTTGGAAGAAGGGAGAAGAAAGGAGGGAAAGAGGGAGGGGAGGAAAAGGAGGAAGGAGAGAGGGTAGTTTGTGAGCCGATGAGGCTGGACTGTTTCCCAGTTGCCTCCTGAAAGATTCTGTGAAGCAAGCCCATGTGATCCCTTGAGGCACTAGCAGCCGGGCTAGGAGAAGTGTATCCAGCCATTTCAACTTTTTGACCTTCAGGAGGAAGCATGCTCACAGAAGTGTCTTCATTTTGTGAATGAACCTGTGTGGGTCCTAGGCTCTGAGACTCAAAAAGAGTGAGAACCTCTGTCTCATCTGATACAAGTTCCCTTACATGGGTTGCTGTCTCAGATACATCCAATTTCCTCCTGGCAAAATCAACTTGAATAGTCCAAAGTGGAGGGACCTCACTGCCCACAAGCAATCCCTGCCATGGTAGGCATCATTTTGCAAACTCTCTATTGTATATGTCATACATGGTCTGCACCCCCATGCCCACAATAGCCTCTGAAATTAATGGGCTTCTATGGTTTCTTCACAACATTAAAAGGTCAGGAGAGGGTTAGGCAGCCAACAAGAAGTTAAAATCCAAGCCCTCACACTGCAGATTTAGATGGCATGTTTTAATAAGGGGCTGATTTATGATGACACGCATGCCTCCTGGTGACAGTGGCTTTCTTCCTGCCAGCTCGTCGGATGGATTGCACCCCCTCTTTTATGTTTTTCTGCATACTGGCCTCCTTCCAGGAAAAGGCCACTTCCCCAAATAAATAACAGCAAATCACAAATAAAATAACACCAGCGTCCTTCCTATCCTGGAGTTACAGATGAATTACTAGGAGCGAAATTCATGACCTACAGCTTCTGAGCAAGGGGGCCAGGGAGTGAGTGTGGGGACCTCCACGTTGTCTGAATCCCAGCTATGTGCCTCCAAGGGAAGGGTTTAGTTTCTCTTCTCCCAGAGCAGAGAATCAACAGAGAAATAATGCCGGCATGCAGCGAAGGGAAGGAGGTGAATAAATACGCCCTTCATGAGCTGGATTCAAACATTTATTTTACATGAAAAGGGGCTAATGACATTTAATAGGATAGAGGAAATCAAAAACTCATAGCCAGCAGCCACTCTTTTAAACCAGATTTGGCGCACAACCCCCCAAGGGCTGTTTGCACCAATTCTCCAATAAATCACACACTGACTTTTAGAAGAGACAGATATTTAATTCGTGCATTAGAACCACAGGGCCATAACCACAGGCTGCAGCCCAGGCGTCCCACCCTCTTCCTCCACAGACCCTTAAACCATAAGGCTATAAAAGGAGACATTAATTGGGTTATTAAGCATGAAGCCAAGTAGGCTGCAGGATGGGGGCTGCTGGCCGACCTTTTGGGGTGGGATCAAAGTTCATGGGTCAAAGGAGAGGCTACATTTGGGAGCCACTGCTTCCTCTTCTCCTTTGGGTAGTTAAATGATCATTAACTATTTAAACTGTGGCTCTGCTAGATTTTAAACACTGATGAAGTGCTGCAGGATCCAGAGTGGCTAATGGCACACCCCTCCCCATTGTCCAGGTCCAGGTCAGCTGTCTGCTTTGGGTCTTGTAGGGCAGGTGCCAGAGGACACAGAACCGTGAAAGCTGGCCTCTAGGTGGCACTGTAGCTGCTCATCTCTGAGTGAGATTCTCTCTTTCTCTCTCTCTCTCTCTCTCTCTCTCTCTCTCTCTCTCTCTCTCACACACACACACACACACACACACACACACACTTACTTCCCACCCCACCCTCCAAACACACTCCAGTTACCTGTTCACTCCACACCTTGTTCTTTCTACCCTGTTGGGTATAGAGTACAGCAATAAGGCTTCCAATGAACCCCATAAAGTGGAAAGAAACAGAAGCAGCTTCCTAGTAGCAGAGGGAAGCAGGAAAGTCATCTAACACATTTCCTAGATTGCTGACAGCAGAAGTAGCTCCTGGCTAAACTCCCTTGGGCTTGTGAAGATGGTGTCAGACATGGAGGCACTTAGGCCTATATGCCCTGACAGGAGACATGGGGCTTCCAAAGGGAGTTCGGAGTAGAGAGTTGAAGGCAGGGCTAGGCTGACCTAGGAACACTGGACAGGGGTACAAAGGACAACTATGGAATGTACCCTTACCCTGTGGCATGAGTATGGCACTGTAGGGTGTCATAGGCTTAGGTATGCATTGAATGTGAAGGGACAAAGACAAAACAAGGTCTGAATCTAGCATTAAGCAGAGACACAGGGTTTTCTAGGAGGGACATGGAGAACACCCTGCCCCTTACAGCTCACTCTGAACCTTTTCGGACACACACTCCATAAAGTCCGACATTGAGTAGGCAATAGAACAAGGACAGCCCGATCCTGGGAAGTGTGTCAACTCCCTTGGGGTCCTAGGAAAGGAGGAAACTTGTGTGCCCATTGTAGAAGTAAGGTCATCCCTTCTGCCTTCTTTGTGTTAAAAGATACTTGCTGATGCCAAAGCCTCTGGAGGGAAAACTTGGAAGGGGCCTTGGCGCCCACCCAATGCTGGACATATCTTAGTAAGTCAGAAGTGAGACACTATGAACCCTCAACAGCTTAGTCTAAAGCCCACCTTTGCTGTGTTGGCCCCACTCTCACTCCCTACTGGGTCAATCCTGGCCTAGAGGTAGGAATGGGGTGTGAAATGGAGGGGTTCCCTCATTCCACTATGGCATCTTGCTATGATGTATTAAACCCATTCTGTGCCCATGTTCTGTTTACTACCAAGTTGTGGCCCCTACCTTTGTTTTCATTTGTTGTGTTGTGTTTTATTTTGCAGTTGTAGTGCTGGGAATTAGAACACAGAACCTTGTTCATGTTAGGCAAGCACTCAACTACTGAGCTACATCCTCAGCCCTTTCTTCCCTTTTCATTTTGAGACAGGATCTCCATAAAGTGCCAAGGCTGGCCTTGAATTTGCAATTCTCCTACCTCAGCCTCCCAAGTACATGTGGTTAAAGGGGTTTGTGCCACAGGGTTTGGCTGATCCCTCACCTTTGTGTCCTCAAACATTCAATACAAAATCTAGAGGACCATGTGGGCAATATTTACTTAAAGTGACAGCCTTGTCCCCTACCTGCCAGCACCAGCTACTGGTGCTCCATGGACATCAGCTACAGGAATCACCACATGTTAGCAAACAGCTTGCTGGCACATCCAAGTTAGCCATGTGGATCCATCTTCCTGGTGACTAGCTTAGCCTCTACAGAGTCAGGCTGCCATGTCCCAGAGCTGAGGTGGCAGAGAGAAGGCAGCCTTCTACTATGGCCTCCACCACCTTGTGAAGAAACATCATCTTCCCAGTACAACTGAAAATTCTCCTAAGCTTGCATCCCAGTGCAAGGGATGATACAGGATCCTCAACCCTGAGGGAGAGCACTTGCCCTTGGATGTAACTGAGGCCCAGGGAGAAGCTTTGTAAATCCTCAATGCCCCCACACCTCTGAGGGGCCCTCTGTGGCCAGGCTGAGACAGGCAGGTTGTCATGTCCCTGTAGACCCCAACCAGTAATCCTTACTCATGAGGTGGCAAGAAAGCAAAACCACTGTCATTGAAGTCCCAGAAGTGCCATTAATGGGCATGCCCCTCACCCATCATGTAGATCTGAAGACCGACAGTTGAATCACTGCTTCCATTAAAACAAAGCCTCACTCCTAAAGGCAATTTAAGATGCACAAGCTTCAAAGGATTCTGATTGGCTGCTCCTGCTATTGAAACACACACACACACACACACACACACACACACACACACACACACACACACACAC